>NC_068446.1:4041790-4201790 GCF_023373465.1 Oncorhynchus keta
CCCTCTCCACTCACTCACAGACAGATGCTGGTGTGCCTGGTCTGGGCCATCGGCCCACTTGGTATCCCAGCTGGCCACAGCACAGAGAAGCTGTCAGATGCCTTGCTCACTGACACTTGTGTTTTTATAGCGTTCTTCGCTATGTCATGCCTTTGTTTACTCGATCTCTGTATGTGAGACACTGTTTTCCTATGCCAACCTAACTGGCACTGAGAGAGACTCACTCAAATGGCAAGTTGAATGCCAAGGTGTGCATAACCTCATGTTGTTGGCATCCTGTCCATAGGTTGTTTTTATATATCGCGGGTAATCTATTTTTGGCTGTGTGTGAATTGTCACTTTTGGCACTGAATGTGCCGAGTGCATTTGCACATTAGCAATGAACACTCACGGAATACAGATGAAGGCAAAAGCTTTGGCTTTAAAATTCCTTAGGGCTTCCTGTGTTGAGGGTAAATGATTACTTCTGTGGGAGTAGCAGATGTACACCATTATGGGTTGTGTAACACTTCTTTCTGACCTCTATTCTTGCCACCTCCTCTCCTCTACTCTGTCTCTTATCCTATCCTCTCTTCTTATCTCCCCGTTCCGCCCTCTTGATATGAATTGAATGAATTGGACCACAGTTATTGAGCCAGGATGCATGCGGACCATTCTAGTTCCCCCTGTCCAGGATGCATGCGGACCATTCTAGTTCCCCCTGTCCAGGATGCATGCGGACCATTCTAGTTCCCCCTGTCCAGGATGCATGCAGACCATTCTAGGATCCCCCCCCTGTCCAGGATGCATGCGGACCATTCTAGTCCCCCCCCCCCTGTCCAGGATGCATGCGGACCATTCTAGTTCCCCCCCTGTCCAGTTCCCCCCCTGTCCAGGATGCATGCAGACCATTCTAGTTCCCACCAGGATGCCCCATTCTGTCCAGGATGCATGCGGACCATTCTAGTCCCCCCTGTCCAGGATGCATGCGGACCATTCTAGTCCCCCCCCCCCTGTCCAGGATGCATGCGGACCATTCTAGTCCCCCCCCCTGTCCAGGATGCATGCGGAGGATGCATGCGGACCAGGATGCATCCATTCTAGTCCCCCCCAGGATGCATGCGGACCATGTCCAGGATGCATGCGGACCATTCTAGTCCCCCTGTCCAGGATGCATGCGGACCATTCTAGTCCCCCCGTCCAGGAATATCATTCTAGGTTTCCAGGATGCATGTGGTGTCCCCCCCTGTCCAGGATGCCATTACCTGTTTTCCTTTGGGACCGATCTAGTCCCCCTGTCCAGGATGCATGCCCATTCTCCCAACAGGACCATTCTAGGGAATACCCTGGGGGAACACAAGGAAACTCTCAGATGAGGAAAGGTGACTGCCGTTTGCTGTGTAATTCGTCTATGACAAAATCGTAGTCAAGACCTCCCTCACAGAATGAATCATACAGGTTTTTTTTATTTTTTTTTATTGTTTTACAGGACTTTACTGCCAGGGTTATTAAGGGAAGATAAACACTGTACTACGGTCCAGGGGACGTATGATTTATTTCATGATGAAGAAGCATATTTTCCACTGACACGACATGGCATTGCATTGTGGAAAATGTAGTTATTCCACATTTTGTAAGAACTCTGTGAGGAGAGATCGCTGTAGCTGCTTTAGTATCAGCAAACATTCATTTGGATCTATAAATAAAACCATAAAATTAACAGGGCTAATATTTTCCTGTTGCTTAATAGCTCCGAAATAGATGAAACGCAACATGAATTGCCTTTCGATCCGAGTTTACTGATATTGACGACCCTCGCCCTGTCCTCGTCCACATGGAAGGTTCGAGAGGAGTACAACTGATAGGAGGAGTTAGCCAGTAGCCTTGGTTATATCCTACACCTATTGCAAACAAAGAGGACAATGTCTCCTACCTGACAGACACTTAATTAGGTGCACATACTGCATAAATCAAGGTGACACTTACTCTCTCCCCTTCCTGCCCGGCTGAACCAGCTATACCAGGAGGCCCAATGAAACCCTGAAAACCAAAGCACACATACAGTACATGTGAACCCATTTGTAACACTTTGCCTGGGGAGGTATAATGCAAAGTAAGACTTGTCGTGAGCGTGTCCGACCACGTAATAAAGTCTTTAAACCCATCCTCAACATCTAATGGAAGACGTTATTTAGACAGAATATACGGAACAACGTATCTTTACTTGATGGATAGGACAGTGAGGCATTACTGAACTGAAGATTCATCAGAACTGAAGTGAACTGAACTGAAGATTCATCAGAACTGAAGTGAACTGAACTGAAGATTCATCAGAACTGAAGTGAACTGAACTGAAGATTCATCAGTCACACTCAGACAATGGAAGTGGAACAGGCAGGCTGTTGGACCTACAGTACAGTATACGCATAGAGATAAATCATCATCGCTCTCTGATGGTATAGTGCATACATTTCTAACCTGGAACCCCCGCACATTGACTCGGTACCAGTACCCTCTGTATATCGCCTCGTTATTGTTCTTTTATTGTGTTACTTTTTATTCTTAACTCTATTTTTAACTCTATTAACTCTATTTTTTTTTAAACCGCATTGTTGGTTAAGGGCTTGTAAGTAAGCATTTCACGGTAAGGTAATACACCTGTTGTATTCGGCACATTTGACAAATACAATTTGATTTGATACAGATAAACCACTGTGACATCGAGCAGACTGTTGAATACCTGAACAGGTTTATCTTAAGCCCATCAAAGCAATAGTGTCTCTGAACTCATTGAGTTCTGGGAATTCTGCGTGTCAGGTATGTAAACGTATGTAGCGGTCTTGATTGTAGCCAGATCAGAGATGATGATATACCCCTACTCTAGTGCTGGTATATGTCCTATATTTATATATATATATATATCTTAAAAGGAGGCCTTTTTGCCTTTTGGTAGGCCGTCATTGTAAATAAGAATTTGTTCTTAACTGACTTGCCTAGAAAAATAAAGGTTAAAAAGAAAAATGCAATATGCAAGCACACACACTAACTTTAAAAAAACAACTTGAAACTGAAGCCAAGCTATCAGTCTAATGATACATTGTCTGGCTTCATGGACAGATATGAGAGGGATAAATCTCCATCTTTCCGCCTCTCCTTTCTCTCATTCTACCATTCCATCTTTCTGTCAGAGGAACTCTTCACCCAGGTCTCATTCGGCTGAAGCAGTTCCGTCCGTGAAATAGAAGTGTTTCATGGCTAGGGAAGCAGGTCAACTGGTCCTGTATCCATGCGGCTCACTGGAAAAGTTACATCTATGGAAAAAAACTGTCTTAGCTGACAGGCTGAGAGCCAAATAGAAACGTTTCAAGTGGCCAATTATCCAATTAGCTCGATTGAAAAGTGGCATGTGGTGCAACCTTCAATATATGTTTCTGAGCTGACAGGCTAAGAGCTGCTGACCACCCGAGAGAAGAAAAGTTACATGTGGCCATTTTTCCACCCTGTTGTAAAAAATAAAAATATGAAGTAACTAGCGGTGCATCTTTCAAAACATTAACATTTATAATTACTCATCCCTCTTTGCTGACAGGCTACGATCTGCTGACCACTTCAGAGAGAGGAGATCAGGCATGTCCACATTTCATCAGTATGGAACATAATACTCATCTGGCAATAGCAAAAAAAAAACGCCTCATCATCACTACCTCACAAATCACCACAAAAAAATGAGAGAGAACTATGGAAGGCAAGCTTTTGCTTTTATTCTGACTAGCTAAAAGGGAGAGGAGTGGACACTTGAAGAGACAGAGTCGAGTCCAGTGTGGGGGACAGGAGACTTCTATAATTGTCACACCCTGACCATAGTTTGCTTTGTATGTTTCTATGTTTTGTTTGGTCAGGGTGTGATCTGAGTGGGCATTCTATGTTGTGTGTCTAGTTTGTCTGTTTCTATGTTTTGTTTGGTCAGGGTGTGATCTGAGTGGACATTCTATGTTGTGTGTCTAGTTTGTCTATTTCTATGTTTGGCCTGATATGGTTCTCAATCAGAGGCAGGTGTTAGTCATTGTCTCTGATTGGGAACCATATGTAGGTAGCCTGTTTGGTGTTGGGTTTTGTGGGTGATTGCTCCTGTCTCTGTGTTTGCACCAGATAGGGCTGTTTTTTTTTCCCCCCCACATTTCTTGGTTTTGTTAGTCTAGTCATGTATAGTTTCTTTATTAAAGAACCATGAATAATAACCACGCTGCGTTTTGGTCTGCCTCTCCTTCGGCACAAGAAAACCATTATAATAATTGAAGCAGACAGCAGTCTGGCAGCTTATCTGCTATGTTTTGGAGTCTACCTTCACTTAAACATAATACAACATGGATGCAAGTCTCTCTCTCTCTCTCTCTGTCTCTCTCTCTCTCTGTCTCTGTGTCTCTGTCTCTCTCTCTCTCTCTCTGTCTCTCTCTCTCTCTCTTTCTCTCTCTCTCTCTCTCTCTCCATTCTTCAGCAATGGAAAACTACCGGAGACGTCTCAAACTCATTGAGCCCTGTAGTTTTCCCTAATAGGCTGATATGTCATTCTGTCTCTGACAACATGTTGGCATAAACAAAAATGACAAACTGAGGGATTCTCCTTACACTTTTTTTAAATTATTTTTTTTACTTTTCATTTATCCACCTCTTCATAACCTCCTCCCAACCTTTCTATCTATGCTCCAGCCCGTGCTCTTTTCCCTCCCTCTGTTCTCTAGCGGAGGGAGAGCATGCCTGTGCTTCCTGAGGAAAGGAATGAGCTGCTCTCGCAACAGAGCAGAAGCTCGACTGAGCGAAAACAGATCCCAGACCTGCTCCCAGAGGAATCTGCTGCAGTGGGAGCCAGCACCTTGTTAACACAACACAGGCCCTCTAACAGATCAGCCGTTCCCGGTGGAGCAGACAGGTAATCCCTTCAGGAAATGAAGCATTCCCTCTAATAGAGCCGAGTAAAGTGGAGGGGAGGGTAGTAAGGGAGCTGTACTTACACGTACACCTTTAGGACCTGGGTTACCTTCTGGCCCAGCTAAACCCTGCAACAAAGGAGAGCAGCATAAGGAGAGGCCATTGTCACACAATACAGTGTGTGTGTGTGTGTGTGTCTGTTACACATGGGGGCAATACACACTTCCACACATAAAACACTAAATTGTACATTTTAGACAGGTAGGGAAATAAAACATGTGATTGCATAGACTAATTGTTTAAGATGTCAAAAAGGAATGAGGAAACATGCCACTCTCAGCTACATTACACTTCCTTAATGTCATTGTTGTGCACACACTTTTAGGTCAAACATTCGTCGACATACTGATACAACGCCTTTCTTCAAAAGAATTGTTATTCAATATATAGTTGAAATCAAAATGATAAGGAGTCAAGTATTAGCTATTTGAATAAAAATGTCAAGCAAAAAGGTCACTCGTTGACCGTTTTTTCACTAAAGAGACTGAGGAGTGTGTCACTACTGTAGTTAGGAGAGAGACCGGAGGACATGATGTTCATTTCTGACTACAGCAATATGATGGTACGCAGGTAGTGATGTGGAATTCTGCCCAATGTAGACAAGCCGAGAGGATGGATGGAGGAATCTGGAGCATATTCACTGCACCTGCCTGCCAGGGTAACCTGCATCCCCAGTCACTCCTGGAAGTCCCGGTATGCCCTGGGGGGGGGGGGGGGGGAGAGACAAGGAGAGAGTGAAAGAGAGATAAAAGAGAGGGATGAAAGAAGATAAACATTGGCCCTCACCAATGCTGCCAACTCAGGAATAAAACAGGCACTGTTTGCCCTCACCCATCCCCTACAGCCAAACTAGCAGAACACACTCTCTCTCTCTCTGGCTCCTCCCCTTCCAGTTCCAGCCTGAACAATCACCTCGGGGCACAGAGTGGCACCTGGTGCTGAAGTCATCTCAACACCTTAAAGGATTTACTTTGTAAGTGTGCTGCGTGAGTGCACTCCGTTTTAGGACGTTTTGTGTTGAAAGGGGAAACATGTTAATTGTTAGCTTCTTGAGTGGCTGAGAAATGGCCGAGAACACAGAGACAGCTGAAGAGTGACTATACCAAATGTCTTCCAGGCTACAGCTGCATGTCTCTTTCTCTCACTGTGCGTGCGTGCGTGTGGGTGTGTCATGCTCTAGCCCAAAAATGGTCCATAATGAGATCAGTGACCTGGCGTTTTACTAAAATAAAAAGGGACAAGTTTGACCCAATGAACGCTAACGACTCACCTGTTCTCCAGGCTGTCCTTGTGGCCCTGGATAGCCCTTAGAACCCTGCAGGTAGAGAAAGAAAACATCTTAAATGAGACTGAGAGGAGAATATCACCTGCTCTACATTAGGTGTTAGGGATGTGCATCTTTCCCTTTCAAGACGATTCGACATGTATCAAGACACATGGGCTCAGGAAAAATCTGTTTTTGTTACAGGAAAAATCTGTTTCAGATTGAAATGATTCGGTGCGATTCGGTTTCATTACAGAACAAATCGATTTAATTTGGTTTGATGCGATTCAATGCATTAACATTTGTTGTGTAAACACATTTACTATTCCATTCTTAACTCAAATCTGCTGCTGATGGGGCTCATGAGCTGGGCACATGGAATCTGAACTGGATCTGGATCTGTCCGCGCTGACGTGTGTGTGTGTGTGTGTGTGTGTGTGTGTGTGTGTGTGTGTGTGTGTGTGTGTGTGTGTAGATGATGTATGACTATGGTGTATGTACTATGTAGGCAACTGAGCTGAGCCATGAGAGAGACTAGGCATCTACTGTACCACTATCAGATTGGTTCTGAAATCCCCATCACCCACTGATTAACTTGTGTGTGTATTATGTATGACTATGGCGTATCACCATCACCCACTGATTAACTTGTGTGTGTGTATTATGTATGACTATGGTGTATCACCATCACCCACTGATTAACTTGTGTGTGTGTATTATGTATGACTATGGTGTATGTACTATGTATCACCATCTGAGCTGTGTGTGTGTGTATTATGTATGACTATGGTGTATCACATGATTAACTTGTGTGTGTGTATTATGATGACTAGGCATCTACTGTCACCCACTGATTAACTTGTTGGTTTATGTATGACTATGGTGTATCCCCATCACCCACTGATTAACTTGTGTGTGTGTGTGTGTGTATTATGTATGACTATGGTGTATCCCCATCACCCACTGATTAACTTGTGTGTGTGTGTGTGTGTGTATTATGTATGACTATGGTGTATCACCATCACCCACTGATTAACTTGCAGATTAAGTGTTTGAGCTGGTAAAGTATAAATATTTATCGTTCACAAATTCCACCCCATCTCAAAATCGAAAGGTTTCGACCGTTTAGACGTTTTTACGGAGTGATCTTCTCCTCTCGCTTCGGCCACGAGGCGCGCCGCAATAGTGATTGGTGTCCTTGTTATGACATTTTCAACTTTATATCTAAAAATTACCATATATGCCGATTGTTCAAAGCAAAACTACCAAAACTATTGCTGATGGTGAACATCGACAATCAAAATCAAATCTGAGGCGATTCATAGTATTTTAATACATTTTCTGACCACGGACCGATGCACTTTTATCTTAAACATTGGAATTCGGGGCCGATGCTTACAGTGTATCGGTGAATCGTTACGTCCCAATACAGGGCCTCTGACTGACTGAGTTAAGCACAGTGATATCTGAACTGGGTCAGCGGAGGTAGGAAAGGGGGGAAAAGAGAGAGAAAGAGAGGTTGGGTAAAGAGAGAGAGAATTTCTCATGAATTACTTCTCATTTTAGCACCAATTATTTTTTGCCTGTTGTGATCCTGTCAGTGGGAGGCGGAATACATAGCCAGGTAGCCAAAGGTCTGTCTGTGTGCGTTTCAGCCATACAATCATAACAAAGACAGGACCACTGAGGACATGATGCCCAGGGTTGTCTAAGGATTCAAGAACATTCCAGAGCTTCCTTCCTCCTTCCCAGCACTTGGCAGTCAAATCAAATCAAATTGTATTTATCACATGCGCCGAATACAAATGGTGTAGACTTTACTGTGAAATGCTTGATTACAAGCTTTTTTTTTTTAATTATACAAATAAAATAGTAACACGAGGAATAAAATAAAATATACAAGAATGGAGATGCAGTGCATTCGGAAAGTATTCAGGCCCCTTGACTTTTTCCACATTTGAGTTTTTTAGATAAGTATTCAGAGACCTGTCCCGAAGCCAGTCCTGCGTTGTCTTAGCTGTGTGCTTAGGGTTGTTGTCCTGTTGGAAGGGAGAACCTTCGCCCCAGTCTGAGGATCTCCCTGTACTTTGCTCCATTCATCTTTCCCTCAATCCTGACTAGTCTCCCAGTTTCTACTGCTGAATAAAATCCCCACAGCATGATGCTGCCTCCACCATGCTTCACCGTAGAGATGGTGCCAGGTTTCCTCCAGACGTGACGCTTGGCATTCAGGCCAAATATTTCAATCTTGGTTTCATCAGGCCGAGTGTATCTTGTTTCTCATGGTCGGAGTCCTTTAGATGCCTTTTGGCAAACTCAAAGAGGGCTTTCATGTGCCTTTTACTGAGGAGTGGCTTCCATCTGGCCACTCTACCATAAAGGCCTGAGTGGAGAACCTTTCAGAAGGACAACCATCTCTGCAGCACTCCACCAATCTCCACAGAGGAACTCTGGAGCTCTGTCAGAGTGACCATCGGGTTCTTGGTCACCTCCATGACCAAGGCCCGTCTCCCGAATTGCTCAGTTTGGCCGGGCGGCCAGCTCTAGGAAGAGTCTTGGTGGTTCCAAACTTCATCCATTTAAGAATGATGGAGGCCACTATGTTCTTGGGGGCCTTCAATGCTGCAGAATTCTTTTGTTAGCCTTCCCCAGATCCGTGCTTCGACACAATCCTCTCTCAGAGCTCTACAGACAATTCATTTGACCTCATGGTTTGTTTTTTGCTCTGACATGCACTGTCAACTGTGGGACCTTATCTAGACAGGCGTGTGCCTTTCCAAAACATGTCCAATCAATTGAATTTACCACAAGTGGACTCCAATCAAGTTGTAGAAACATCTCAAGGATGATCAATGGAAACAGGTTGCACCTGAGCTCAATTTCGAGTCTCATAGCAAAAGGGTCTGAAAACTTACGTAAATAAGGTTTTTCTTATTTTTTTATTTTAATACTTTTGCAAAAAATTAAAATAAACTGTTTTCGCTTTGTCATTACAGAGTATTGTGTGTAGACTGAGGAAAAACATTTATTTAATACATTATGGAATAAGGTTGTAACGTAACAAAATGTGGAAAAGGGTCAATGGGTCTGAATACTTCCCGAAAGCACTGTATATTCATGAGCTCACCTTGACTGACAGCTCTTTGAAAAGCCTGTGTCAAGCAACTTGGATGCAGTGAGCAGTGTTGCAGTCAAATCATCTCATACGCAAAGTATGGATGTTACGTTTGATACCGGAGCTCTGAGTCAAAGTATGGATGTTACGTTTGATACCAGAGCTCTGAGTCAAAGTATGGATGTCACGTTTGATACCGGAGCTCTGAGTCAAAGTATGGATGTTACGTTTGATACCGGAGCTCTGAGTCAAAGTATGGATGTTACGTTTGATACCGGAGCTCTGAGTCAAAGTATGGATGTTACGTTTGATACCGGAGCTCTGAGCTCTGAGTCAAAAGTATGGATGTCACGTTTGATACCGGAGCTCTGATGGATGTTACGGAGCTCTGAGTCAAAGTATGGATGTTACGTTTGATACCGGAGCTCTGAGTCAAAGTATGGATGTCACGTTTGATACCAGAGCTCTGAGTCAAAATATGGATGTTACGTTTGATACCGGAGCTCTGAGTCAAAGTATGGATGTTACGTTTGATACCGGAGCTCTGAGTCAAAGTATGGATGTCACGTTTGATACCGGAGCTCTGAGTCAAAGTATGGATGTCACGTTTGATACCGGAGCTCTGAGTCAAAGTATGGATGTTACGTTTGATACCGGAGCTCTGAGTCAAAGTATGGATGTCACGTTTGATACCGGAGCTCTGAGTCAAAGTATGGATGTTACGTTTGATACCGGAGCTCTGAGTCAAAGTATGGATGTTACGTTTGATACCGGAGCTCTGAGTCAAAGTATGGATGTCACGTTTGATACCGGAGCTCTGAGTCAAAGTATGGATGTCACGTTTGATACCGGAGCTCTGAGTCAAAGTATGGATGTTACGTTTGATACCGGAGCTCTGAGTCAAAGTATGGATGTCACGTTTGATACCGGAGCTCTGAGTCAAAGTATGGATGTCACGTTTGATACCGGAGCTCTGAGTCATGCGTGAAAATCTTTAAGCAGTTTACTTCAAAGCAGTGTACCGATGCCTGTACCACTTTATCAGAAGCAGGTGATCAATGATGTCAGAATCTTTGTTTCGTCGAACAACCACCTGATGGCTTTGGTATTGGTTTGGTAGAAGACTAAAAGGTTACTCCGCGCATGCGCTACAGCGTGTGGGATATCATTTTCATAATTTGGTTGCTCTAAGATCTTTTGACCAGCAGGTGCCACTAGTGTACACTGTGTTGTTCAAAGCCTCAGGTAATGAACCTACTTTCAACACAATTGGCTGGAAAGCATCAATGCTTCAGGAAGCTTTGTTCCGCATCACTAACACAAAGCAACTTGAATATTGAAATTGCATCAATGATGTCTCTTGTGATGCACAGCAGCACTGACAGATGTGTTGACTTGACAGCTGCATCTGGGTTTTAAACGACCCTTGCCCCCCTTTTGTTCTATGCTGGCTGAAGACCGAGGTAGCCAGTAACTACGGTAACACCAGACACAGATGAAAGAGGAAACATATGGCATCTGAGCCATTGATGAATAGGGTCAATTTTTTTATTATATTTTCTGACACCCTACAGTCAAATTCTGGCACCAGTAGAGTAGCTATCTAGCTATATGAACCACGCCTCTCTGCAAACACACCTTCTCCAATGTTGGTTCCAAGGCGGTACTTATATAAATTAGGTAAGAGAATATCATGTTACCATTGGTGTATTAGAATGAGAGTTAAGGGGATGCCACCGTAATAATGAACCCAAGTGTTTGACACAGGGGAGAGGGACCAGAAACTTTATGATCAAACTTTATCAATGGAGAAGTAACAGTCGTTTTTCATACTTTATCAATGGAGAAGTAACAGTTGTTTTTCATACTTTGATCTTTCTTCAAATATCATCAAATGTCATAAAGACAGTCATACAAGGACAAACATTTCACAATTTTACCATGACTAGCTAGAAAACAGATGCCCAATGAAATAACAGTTGATGCTATACCGACGTCACTCTATAGTGAGGCCAGTCAAATGTACTGTATAATTAAGTGAATATGCTTAGTCAGTAATCCTTGATTCGAAGGGTTGGACATTTTCCCGTATTTTACAAATGTTCCACCCCGAGAAAAAATCACTTTACTCCCAGGTAACCCCGTATTTCCTTCCAAAACAGGAAGTGTCATTCAAAAGCATATAACGCATATAAATAGGTCTGTCTGTATTTGATTAAAGCTTTGATCAGAAATTCAAGCCTGATGATATCTGAGCCAGATGATACCTGAGCCTGATGATACCTGAGCCAGATGATACCTGAGCCTGATGATACCTGAGCCTGATGATACCTGAGCCTGATGATACCTGAGCCTGATGATACCTGAGCCTGATGATACCTGAGCCTGATGATACCTGAGCCTGATGAGCCATCCATGAAATACATTTCATGAGCCCTACATGAAATACTTTTTAGAATAAGGCTGTAACCTAACATGGACAAATTCAAGGGTAGCTTTACGAAGGCACTGTATGATATAGGTTTATAGGCTTCTGCACGTTACACACGACAGACAAACCACAAAAAAACATAGATGTACCGTATTGTATTATATGGAATGGAATTACGCACCTCGTTCAAACCATGATAAAGTTAAGAGAACATGAGATTCTGGTGCAACACCTGCAGCCTACAAAGTTACATGTGTAACGTGTACGCTAGGAGTCGGGAAGCAAGTACAGGGAGTGAATTTAAAAATAAATGAAACATGGAACAAAACAAGAAACACGAGTAGTGTACAGACACGTAACACAGGAACAGAATCACGCCTCACCAAGGGGAAGCAACAGGGATTTACTGGTGACGTCGGGTCCAAGTGCCGCTGCCGAAGCAACCGGGGATGCCTCAGTTGGCTTGTCAGGCTTCCATGCCTTAGCTGGAGTGACAGCTTCACAAGCCTCGTCCGCCTCGTCAGACTCCCATGCCTCGGCCGGCTCGTCAGCCTCATCAGGCTCCCAAGCCTCGGCTGGCTCGTCAGGCTCCCAAGCCTCGGTCGGCTCGTCAGGCTCCCTAGGCTCCCAAGCCTCGGCCGGCTCATCAGCCTCCCATGCCTTGGCCGGCTCATCAGACTCCCATGCCTCGGCCGGCTCGTCAGGCTCCCAAGCCTCGGTCGGCTCGTCAGGCTCCCCAGGCTCCCAAGCCTCGGCCGGCTCATCATACTCCCATGCCTCGGCCGGCTCGTCAGCCTCGTCAGGCTCCCAAGCCTCGGCCGGCTCGTCAGCCTCGTCAGGCTCCCAAGCTTCGGTCGGCTCGTCAGGCTCCCAAGCCTCAGCCGGCTCATCAGGCTCCCAAGCCTCGGTCGGCTCTACAGGTTCCCATGCCTAAGCCGGGTCTACAGGTTCCCGTGCCTAAGCCGGCTCTACAGGTTCCCGTGCCTAAGCCGGCTCTACAGGTTCCCGCGCCTCAGCCGGCTCTACAGGTTCCTGCGCCTCAGCCGGCTCTACAGGTTCCCGCGCCTCAGCCGGCTCCACAGGTTCCATTGTCTTAGCAGGCTCTACAGGTTTCCATGCCTCAGCAGAAGCGACCGACTCGCTCCTGGTCCTCGGGACCGCCCTTCTGGTCGGCGTTCTGTGGCTGGAGCAGCGCACCAGGGAGGGGGTAGTGTCACATCTCCCCCTCTCCAGCGCTCGACGTCGACAGTTTATTCGTTATTACGCACACCTGCCACCATCGGTACGCGCACCTGCGCCTCATGAGACTCCTGGGCTCCATCACCTTCCTGCTTACCTCCCTTATATCTGTCACTCCCTTTGGTTCTTTCCCCAGGCGTTATTGACTCTGTTTCTGTTTCATGTCTGTATGCTTTTCGTGTTTCTTGGTTGGTACTATGTTCTATTTACTATTACATTTTCACTCCCTGTACTTACTTCCCAACTCCCAGTGTACACATTACAACATGTATAGTCTAGCCAATTTGATTTTAATTTTGAAATATAATAGGGAAATATAATAATATAATAATAATATAATATAATAATTGTGTATAATTAATAGGCTGACGCATATATACCTTTCTTAATATTTCCCCTAGCGTTATTTTGCCTACCTCCTCTTTCTATCTCTATTGTTGCTTCATTCCTTCCTCGCCTTTTTAACAGTTAGGCAAAATGAAATAACTTTTGTTTTCCTTATCTTCATTATTCTAATGACATGCTTAAATAATATAGGACTGGAATTAGATGCAGATGGCTTTCACTTCTCTTCACGTAGATTGAATGGTTATGGGTCTGAATAAATAACTGCTATAGCCTACCGCCATCGCGGTAAACAAGAGCTTGCTTCCCTCTTCGAATAGACTATTGGTATGAGGAAAAAAAAGAAAAAAAAACGATGTCCAGGAAACTATTCTAGTCTTGCTTTTCCTGCATGGGTCTCCAAGGGCTAAGGAGCATTTTTTTAGGGAGAGAGGGCAGCTGAGCACAGGTGAGTGTGTATTGCGCAAGAGACAGAGGCTATAGGTTATATATAAGGCTAATACTGCATTGAATGCATTACCTGAAAGTCGTAGACTAGGATATCCTGAACAGGATTATCTATTTTGGATGCAATTTGAATGGAATCGATGTAGAGACAGAGACTGCTCGTGCGTGCTCTGATTTAAAGCAGCGATATTCAAGTGATAGGCTGTTTTAAAACTCTAAAGCTGCAATAGAAAATGTATATCTGGGACATTTAAAAATATGGTGACCCCCGAAAGACAGATGGAGATGTGTAAATTAGACGCACATGCAGTCCTTATATCACTGTAGCATAGGCTATGCTGCAGCAAATGTAGGCCTACCTGTCACAAGAAAAAAAAAGTTACCATGATGAGATGATAGGTCTACATGCATTGTGAACTGCACTCCATACTGAGATGGACTGTCTGATGCAGAGAGCAGAAAGAAAGAGAGAAACCGGATAAAGACATATAATTGAACAGTCCCAGTTCACGTCATGCTATTGATATAAATAATGAATTATAATTTACAGGCTTCTCGCAGTTATTTATCCCAGGACAATGGAGTGGCTGTGGGTGGTAACTATTTGTACATCTCGGTAACCGGGTTCCCACCATTCAACCGTACTTGGATAGTGTCAAGAAAGGTTTTGTACAGGTCAGAAAACTTTCAGATGTCAAATAAATGAACAGTTGCTGCTCAACTGTGTCTAAATGTATGTCAGTTGGATGTATAATACAAGTGATCAGTATTCCTTGACACTGTAGCCCAAAGAGTACTCTGGTAGAGTCAAACCAGGATACATTCTATTCCTTGACACTGTAGCCCAAAGAGTACTCTGGTAGAGTCAAACCAGGATACATTCTATTCCTTGACACTGTAGCCCAAAGAGTACTCTGGTAGAGTCAAACCAGGATACATTCTATTCCTTGACACTGTAGCCCAAAGAGTACTCTGGTAGAGTCAAACCAGGATACATTCTATTCCTTGACACTGTAGCCCAAAGAGTACTCTGGTAGAGTCACACCAGGATACATTCTATTCCTTGACACTGTAGCCAAAAGAGTACTCTGGTAGAGTAACACCAGGATACATTCTATTCCTTGACACTGTAGCCCAAAGAGTACTCTGGTAGAGTCAAACCAGGATACATTCTATTCCTTGACACTGTAGCCCAAAGAGTACTCTGGTAGAGTCAAACCAGGATACATTCTATTCCTTGACACTGTAGCCCAAAGAGTACTCTGGTAGAGTCACACCAGGATACATTCTATTCCTTGACACTGTAGCCCAAAGAGTACTCTGGTAGAGTAACACCAGGATACATTCTATTCCTTGACACTGTAGCCCAAAGAGTACTCTGGTAGAGTCAAACCAGGATACATTCTATTCCTTGACACTGTAGCCCAAAGAGTACTCTGGTAGAGTCAAACCAGGATACATTCTATTCCTTGACACTGTAGCCCAAAGAGTACTCTGGTAGAGTCACACCAGGATACATTCTATTCCTTGACACTGTAGCCCAAAGAGTACTCTGGTAGAGTAACACCAGGATACATTCTATTCCTTGACACTGTAGCCCAAAGAGTACTCTGGTAGAGTCAAACCAGGATACATTCTATTCCTTGACACTGTAGCCCAAAGAGTACTCTGGTAGAGTCAAACCAGGATACATTCTATTCCTTGACACTGTAGCCCAAAGAGTACTCTGGTAGAGTCACACCAGGATACATTCTATTCCTTGACACTGTAGCCCAAAGAGTACTCTGGTAGAGTCAAACCAGGATACATTCTATTCCTTGACACTGTAGCCCAAAGAGTACTCTGGTAGAGTCAAACCAGGATACATTCTATTCCTTGACACTGTAGCCCAAAGAGTACTCTGGTAGAGTCAAACCAGGATACATTCTATTCCTTGACACTGTAGCCCAAAGAGTACTCTGGTAGAGTCAAACCAGGATACATTCTATTCCTTGACACTGTAGCCCAAAGAGTACTCTGGTAGAGTCAAACCAGGATACATTCTATTCCTTGACACTGTAGCCCAAAGAGTACTCTGGTAGAGTCAAACCAGGATACATTCTATTCCTTGACACTGTAGCCCAAAGAGTACTCTGGTAGAGTCACACCAGGATACATTCTATTCCTTGACACTGTAGCCCAAAGAGTAATCTGGAAGAGTCAAACCAGGATACATTCTACTCCTTGACACTGTAGCCCAAAGAGTACTCTGGTAGAGTCAAACCAGGATACATTCTATTCATTGACACTGTAGCCCAAAGAGTACTCTGCTAGAGTCAAACCAGGATACATTCTATTCATTGACACTGTAGCCCAAAGAGTACTCTGGTAGAGTCAAACCAGGATACATTCTATTCCTTGACACTGTAGCCCAAAGAGTACTCTGGTAGAGTCAAACCAGGATACATTCTATTCCTCGACACTGTAGCCCAAAGAGTACTCTGGTAGAGTCAAACCAGGATACATTCTATTCCTCGACACTGTAGCCCAAAGAGTACTCTGGTAGAGTCAAACCAGGATACATTCTATTCCTTCACACTGTAGCCCAAATAGTACTCTGGTAGAGTCAAACCAGGATACATTCTATTCCTTGACACTGTAGCCCAAAGAGTACTCTGGTAGAGTCAAACCAGGATACATTCTATTCATTGACACTATAGACCAAAGAGTACTCTGGTAGAGTCAAACCAGGATACATTCTATTCATTGACACTGTAGCCCAAAGAGTACTCTGGTAGAGTCAAACCAGGATACATTCTATTCCTCGACACTGTAGCCCAAAGAGTACTCTGATAGAGTCAAACCAGGATACATTCTATTCCTTGACACTGTAGCCCAAAGAGTACTCTGGTAGAGTCACACCAGGATACATTCTATTCATTGACACTGTAGCCCAAAGAGTACTCTGGTAGAGTCACACCAGGATACATTCTATTCCTTGACACTGTAGACCAAAGAGTACTCTGGTAGAGTCAAACCAGGATACATTCTATTCCTTGACACTGTAGCCCAAAGAGTACTCTGGTAGAGTCAAACCAGGATACATTCTATTCCTTGACACTGTAGCCCAAAGAGTACTCTGGTAGAGTCAAACCAGGATACATTCTATTCCTTGACACTGTAGCCCAAAGAGTACTCTGGTAGAGTCAAACCAGGATACATTCTATTCATTGACACTGTAGACCAAAGAGTACTCTGGTAGAGTCAAACCAGGATACATTCTATTCATTGACACTGTAGCCCAAAGAGTACTCTGGTAGAGTCAAACCAGGATACATTCTATTCCTTCACACTGTAGCCCAAAGAGTACTCTGGTAGAGTCAAACCAGGATACATTCTATTCCTTGACACTGTAGCCCAAAGAGTACTCTGGTAGAGTCAAACCAGGATACATTCTATTCCTTCACACTGTAGCCCAAAGAGTACTCTGGTAGAGTCACACCAGGATACATTCTATTCCTTGACACTGTAGCCCAAAGAGTGCTCTGGTAGAGTCAAACCAGGATACATTCTATTCCTTGACACTGTAGCCCAAAGAGTACTCTGGTAGAGTCACACCAGGATACATTCTATTCCTTGACACTGTAGCCCAAAGAGTACTCTGGTAGAGTCACACCAGGATACATTCTATTCCTTGACACTGTAGCCCAAAGAGTACTCTGGTAGAGTCAAACCAGGATACATTCTATTCCTCGACACTGTAGCCCAAAGAGTACTCTGATAGAGTCAAACCAGGATACATTCTATTCCTTGACACTGTAGCCCAAAGAGTACTCTGGTAGAGTCACACCAGGATACATTCTATTCATTGACACTGTAGCCCAAAGAGTACTCTGGTAGAGTCAAACCAGGATACATTCTATTCCTTGACACTGTAGCCCAAAGAGTACTCTGGTAGAGTCACACCAGGATACATCCTATTCCTTGACACTGTAGCCCAAAGAGTACTCTGGTAGAGTCAAACCAGGATACATTCTATTCCTTGACACTGTAGCCCAAAGAGTACTCTGGTAGAGTCAAACCAGGATACATTCTATTCCTTGACACTGTAGCCCAAAGAGTACTCTGGTAGAGTCACACCAGGATACATTCTATTCCTTGACACTGTAGCCCAAAGAGTACTCTGGTAGAGTCAAACCAGGATACATTCTATTCCTTCACACTGTAGCCCAAAGAGTACTCTGGTAGAGTCAAACCAGGATACATTCTATGAAAACACACATTTTTGGATGCTTCAGGAAACTGAGTATTCCTCGTCTTTACCATAAAACATGATGAGAAACATCTATGGCAGAAAACAACTGGATTACGAGAGAAATCGTAAGTAATAATTTAATATGTATCAACGGTTCAATAGAAATGAGATCCTCGGTCTTTGTATTACAGCCAGATCCTGCATTTAGGTAAACTAGTGCAAGCAAAGAATGAGTATTTACAGCACCTTACACAACATGTCCATTTCCCTAATCACCCCCGTTCGCTCTGTCCATTTGAAATATAGTTGCATAGTGGAGACTATCGAACTTGGGCTGTCTCTTTAAGTGAGCTTTCCAAGAGAAAGAAAGTCAACAATCTGGTCAATCCACATTTTAAATGTAGGAAAAGTTTTGGAAGCCCACAATAGAAGAATACATTTCTTAGCAAAGCATAAATACATTTTCTCTGTCATGATCAAGAACAAAGTCCTTTTTAATGCTGGGCATTAAGAAGATTGATACACAGGGTCATACCAAACTGTACATCTAGTATTTTCTGTGCCCCAGTATGTATAGATTGCCAAAATCTGGTCATCTCTCTACAACTCCAAAATACATGCATATCGGTTCCACTTTCAGAGGTACACCTTTCACGGTCAGGAGATGTATGTATTCATTCTATGGAGTCTCACTGGGGTGTAATACAATTTGATTCTTTCATTTTTACATTAGTAGAGGTGCAGTATACCCTGTCGCAAACATCCGCCCATAACTCATCACCGATAGTCACACAAAGGTCCTTTTCCCAGATTATTTTCAAAGGAGTAAAGGAGGAGCATCCTTTCTCAGAAAGAAGTCTACAGATATATGAGATGTTGCCTTTGATGGATTGTGCTGTAGCAAGAAGGGACTCAATTTCATTCAGCTGAACCTCTAAACCTCCCCTTGGAAGTAAATGAGGAAATGACATGCCTCATTTGTAGATATTAAAAATAAAAATAAATGGATCTTGGCACATTGAATTCACTTGAAAGGATTTCAGTATAGTGGTTTTCTGATGAAACAGGTCTGAAAAGGTCCTGATCCCTAGAGTATGCCAAAGATTAAAGTTGGCATCACTCAGGGCTTTTGGCAAGTCTGGGTTGCATACTATAGGCGAGTGAGAACATATTTGGGAGGAAATGCCCAGGTATTTCATACAATCCCTCCATGCTAGTAGGGTGCTGTAAATCACAAAGGTTTTGGCTATGTTGCCCACTTCACTAAAGTTATTAATTAATATAATTGAGCTTAGAGGCAATGAACCACAGGATTGGGCTTCTATCTGAATCCACGTTGAATCTTGTCTGTTTGTGATCCACGTTAGCATGTTGCGGAATTGGGCAGACCAGTAGTACAATCAAAGAGTATCCTAAGTTTAACAAACAATAAATCCTTCTAACTGTAATGAGCTTTTAGTTCATTTAAAACTCTGTTGTTTTTATCTTCAACTTTATAATTTGTTAGGGGGGGGACAGTAGAGCGAAACCTTTTTTAGCAGGTCTGCGTTCCGTGTAGCTCCTCTCCTCCACCGTTTCCTAGGTTGTGACACAGGAACCTTCACACTCAATAAAAAGCCCACTCGGGGGTAAGGGGCTTAGGCTGAAGTCATTTCCTCTGAAAATACCTTCCCGGGGCACAGTTGATGGCCTGGGTATTAGGTTCAGCTACTGCAAACATTGGTCTGTGTCCTCCTGGGAGGCAAGGTAAAGGCCAACCTTCGGAGATCAGACCTGGGTACAAATACTATTTGAAATCTTTCAAATATATTGAGCGTTTGCTTTAGCCTGCCTGGAGTTTTCTATTGGTTCCATGCAACAGGCAAGCTCTATCAAGCACGGCAACATTATTTGAAATGATAGTATTTGAACCCAGTTCACTCAGACAAGATGAGGGCTAGCGGCTTAAAGTAGCAGTCCACAGCCAGCTGCTGCATGTGGAGACAGATAAGGGCTCTCATCTCTGAGACTAAACTGAGGAGAGTTGTGTGAGCTGTGCGTGCTGATGTATGAATTTAATTGGTTTCCTTCTCTGCTTCCTCTTTCTCCTCATGCCATTTTCTCTTTTGAAGAGGCATCGGATGGTGTGCCTGTCATCAGGGGCCATAACCTCCCTCAGAATGCCTTTACTCTTAAAGATTCAGGCAAGGAGTCCCGGAGCCTGGCCGCAGACGGGTCCCGGGGCGACGCACGCATGTGTGTGTGCATGCGTGCGTGTGTATCTGTGTGCGTGTGTGTCCAGCCCTATGGAGCGACAGCAGGGTGGGCTGAGGTGGCTTAGGACTAGAAGCTCCCCGGCCCCTGTCTGAGAGACAGACCCTCTCTGTGAATGGGTAACATTATCCTGATTCCTGAACACAGCCAGGGCCCACTGGAGGCCTCCGCTTAAGGCTAATACTTATGAAGCTTAGGCAGCGGGAGCATCATGTGTGAGGCGAGCAGAAACAGCTCCGATTCAGAACAGAAGCTCATGCAGGGAACTCATTCGATGACAATATGATCATCTAATTGGATCCGGATCAGTTCTCATCATTCATGCCTTCAAAGAGCCAATGGAATGACAGTTGCTTTAGATGATATGTCTACAGTATGTCAGAGCCAGAGGTTAGAAGAAGCCCCGATGTTATAACTGTTGAACTCTTACCGTTGGACCCGCAAACCCTTCTGGACCTGGAAGACCTTGTGGACCTCTGTCACCCTGGAAACAAAAGGAGAAAACCATGACAACATTAGACTTGATCAAATAAGTTATTAGCAAGTCAATGAACTGCAACTATTAAGAGATATCAGATAAGGATAAGAAGGCAGATTAAAAGAGACAAAACAGGGAGCTGCAGCTGGCAATGGTTAGAACACAGGCCAACGGAAGTTTCACTGACTGATAATAGGTAGCAACTGTGCCAAAGCTTTGCAGAGAGACACTAAGATATCAGAAGATAAATATCAGAGGAATACAGGATGTGATTAGAGATGAAGAGAATAATAAAAGGAAGTTGAATTGAGAGAGAGAGAGAGAGAGAGAGAGAGGAGAGGAGGAAATACCGATCAGAAAGAAGGGTCAGAAAACCTCGAAACGTGTAGTTGTGGAGTCAATGAAAGAGGGAACTGATGCTGCTAAAGTGAAGTTGAACGATGTGGGGCCAGAGTGGTTGAGTGAAGTATTTGTTTTTGAACGGGAGAATCAGGAAAGGCAAGAGATTGAGAGTGAGAGCAGAAGATGGAAAGCAGAAAATGAAACCAGTAGCGAGGGATTGAGGGACAGTTAGATGTTGAGAGAGAGCTAGAGAAACAGAGAGAGAAACAGAGGAAGAAACAGAGAGACAAAGCCATGCTGTCTGTCTGTCTGCCTGTCTGCTGGCCAGAGTAGACTAGGTCAGATCATTCTTTACCTTGTCTCCTGGCGGGGCCTGACCTGGGGACAGTCCTGGATCGCCCTTAGAGCCCTGACAGTGACACAGAGAGTCAGGGTCAGCACTTATTTATAGCAGCCAGAACCCACTCCACTACATACCGTACAGGGGAGATCAAAGTGCAAAGGTTAAAATAAATAATCTGTGCTGCTCTTTATTGTGGCAAAGTTCGCCACCCGATTCAACAGTACCGTCTTTTCCAATGACAACAAAGTGACTCATTCTTATCGGAGTCTTATCTCTTATCTCCTTTATGACTGTTTATTACTTATGCTGTTCCTCCGTTAAGGTTGACATGGCTTTCTGCAAAGCGTCTTTCAAGTCTCAGCCAATGACCGGAGGAGACCTGACTCAGTTATTGACAACTGCGATTGGTGGGAACGGGTCCTAAGCTTCTCTTGAGTTACAAAGACACCCCACAGATGAGGAGATACAGACAGTGGAAACGTACACACACTAACAAAGGGACAAAATGCTACAAAAGGACGACTGCTTTGTAACCATAACATGTCATAGTAATTCAAGTTTATTCTATACCCTTCACTCAATGAAAGTACAAACATTTCCCAGGCCATTGAGTACTCTTACTTCAGTACGCCTAACCATTAAATTACATACAATCCACATTTTCTGGGCCTGAGACAAATGTTAAGCCAGTGTTTTATGTACCCTCTTAACAGAAGTCTATGTTTAGACTCGGGGGTCCTCCTGTCTGATCAAGGGATGCTCTGCCCGAGTACAGGTGACACCTCAGAGGCCTATACTACAATACCTGTTCATCACTACTGATTACCTGCTCTCAACAGGTATTTCTCTCCGGGGGTTGAAGCATTACATTTCACTGGTTTTGACTGACAGCCCATTCAAGCATTCAGCTGTTAAGGGCAGGGAGGGGTGTGTGTGTGTGTGTGTGTGTTGTACCGCAGCAGAAGTTACTGGCAGTGAAACCTTGATTCCTTCTCTTCTCTGTTTGAAAAATGTCAACAGTGCATGGCGTTCATTTAAAGCCTCTATCAGATCCCATGAGCCATTCGTCATAACATTTCATGCTGCACTCAAACAACCGTCAACTGAAGCTTTTCAGCTTTCGGCACATCAACCAGGGACCTCAGACAGACACAGGTTTGCTTGTTTTTTTTCTCCATTTTCTCATCCCTCTGTTTCTTCCCTTCATCCCTTAGACTTCACAACACAATTTACAAACAAAGACAAAGAGTTCCCCTCTCTCCGACCCCGCCTCCAGTGTGGGTCTGAGGATGAGTCATTGTGTGTATGTGGTGTTAGCTATAGTGATTTAGGATGTTTCAAAAGGACCCAATGGGGAAGCCTCAAGGGCCATCGCTGGCCTCCCATGGTGTCCACAACAGGGTCAAAGGGCACACCAGAACACATCCATCAATGTCTGAGCCCTCTTTCTGACAAATCAGAGAGGAAAACAGGACATTGCTGTCTCTGTGTGCGGTCCGGAAGCCCTCACGGAAAAACCACATGAATTTCACACGATCCATGTGATTTTATAATAATAATAATAATATATGCCATTTAGCAGACGCTTTTATCCAAAGCGACTTACAGTCATGTGTGCATACATTCTACGTATGGGTGGTCCCGGGATACGAACCCACTACCCTGGCGTTACAAGCGCCATGCTCTACCAACTGAGCTACATGTGAAGTTAATGTGATAACGTGTGACAACATGTGAGCATGTGAAAACATGATCTCATGTGAAATAAATGTGACAACACGGCGATGCTACATTTCCACATGTGCTGACATGAAACTACACGCGACAACATGTGAACATGTGACAACATGATCTTGTGTAATACAGTGCTTTCGGATGAGACTCGAAATTGAGCTCAGGTGCATCGTGTTCCCATTGATCATCCTTGAGATGTTTCTACAACTTGATTGGAGTCCACCTGTGGTAAATTCAATTGATTGGACATGATTTGGAAAGGCACACAACTGTCTATATAAGGTCCCACAGTTGACAGTGCATGTCAGAGCAAAAACCAAGACATGAGGTCAAAGGAATGGACCGGAGAGCTCCGAGACAGGATTGTGTCGAGGCATTCAGTCCAAAGTATTCAATCTTGGTTTCACCAGATCAGAGAATCTTATTTGTCATGGTCTGAGAGTCCTTTAGGTGCCTTTTGGCAAACTCCAAGCAGGCTGTCATGTGCCTTTTTACTGAGGAGTGACTTTCTAAGAAACCTATTTTCACTTCATTATTATTGGGTAGTGTGTGTATATTGACGAGATTCTTGTATTTTTTTTTCAAAATAAGGCTGTAATGTAACAATGTGGAAAAGGGGAAGGGGTCTGAATACTTCCCGAATGCAAACATGTCAATTGTAAACACTGTTAAAAGCACTGTGTATCATAATGACTCATTTTTGTTTTCACATGTGATGTGTAATGTTCCTAAAGAACATTTTCACATGTGAAATTTCATATATTAATTGCTCCAATCGTGTGGTTTTTCAGTAAGGGAGATTTACATAAAGTACCATTTTCTGTCCAACTATGCACAAGCAACTGAAACCTACACTTATCCACTTAAAGAAATACAATTTTCACATCAGAATGATAGTGAAATTGACACGGGGCAGCATAATGAAATTGTATAATGTTTTTGTTTACACTCCCAAATTGTGAATGGATGGTTTGAATTGGAGCTTTACCCACCAACTCCAGAGGCGTCTGGTGCCAACTCCCAGCCAACGCTCACCACAGACAAGCTTAGTTTAACGACCTGGCCACAGCCACTACACCACAGCCGTCTGCACAGCACAGCCCACATCCCACATCCCTGTCAGAGGTAGCTGAGTCTGAAAAACTCCAGCTGTTTTTCTGGTTTATATGACGACTCGTGATACAGATGAGAGAGGTGACGAGCCTACAATGTATCCATCCACTTTGATGGCA
This sequence comes from Oncorhynchus keta, assembly GCF_023373465.1. Classification (NCBI taxonomy): domain Eukaryota; kingdom Metazoa; phylum Chordata; class Actinopteri; order Salmoniformes; family Salmonidae; genus Oncorhynchus; species Oncorhynchus keta. The sequence continues at coordinate 4,066,213 of NC_068446.1, forward strand.
ATCTTGAAAGTCACACAAGAATAGCAATTAAAGTAATTAAATTGCTAATAAATAAGGAAATGATCTCATGTAAAACATTAAACGAGTCTCCCTGTCCCGTCTCTATATTCCCATTGAATAGGACAAGCACAATACAATTCCCGTATGAGGCGAACCAACAGCAATAAACCCCTAACCATCAGGATTCCAGAGGTTTGGGGAAGGCGGCCTGGGAAGCAGGTGTGTTCTCCCACTTCTACAGTTACACAATATTCTTGGAAAAATCTTTCACAATCGTCATTTTCAGGTAAAGAACAAAACAATCACATTCCCCCTACATGAAACAGTAAACCGTTTATGGCCGGAACCAGCACAACCCAGTTGGACGGTCCTTTGATATCCATAGGGCTGGCACGTTTTTTCACATGCAGGCGCTTGTCAATTCACATTTTTTTTTACGGGTGTTATAGTAAAGACCATAAGCAACTCGTGAGTTTCAAGTTTGGGGAAGCTTACAATTTATCCTACCATTTCTACCTGTCTGAGTGAAAGTTATGATATATGGACATTTTCATTTCAATAATTCAATTCAATTCATTTCTCAAAATCATTGTCACATGGTTAATCATAAAATCTGAAGTAAAATGATAAATATCTGAAAGTTAGTTGAATTTTTACGGCGAGAGCACCAGCCTCAGACATTAGGACACATTGATACACTGTGGTCCATTGGCGGCTAAAGAAATTAGCGCATAGAACCTAAAGGCCAATGCAGCAGTAAGCGTATAACTACCACCGTTAACTAAGTAAAATACATAGGCCTAAAGCCGAGAAATAAAAACAGTAGAAAATATCCTGATGAAAATTCCTGCCTCCCTTTCCATCTGTCTTGACTTGAGCTATTGCTAGTGAAGTGCAACATTGTATCAAATCATCAACTGGATCGGCCCAAAGCAGTTGCTCGCACACTTGCAACATTGCATCAACTATCCTATTCCAGGCTCTCAGAGTTTCCCACGCCAGTGAGCTCGGGACAGACAGCTGTTTTTAAGGACGTTTCCACTGGATATATGGGAACATCGGATCATGATAGTTTACTAATTCACACAGAGGCTTGGTGATTATCGAGGCCGTGACTGTTGGACAGATTTTTCAAATGCTGAGGAACTATAATTTGCAATGGATGTATAAAAAAAACTGACTTTGTTTACAATGTGTGAGGCGAAGAAAAAAATGACTCAGAAGCTCAGCTTATTAGTGGTGGACGTGGTGAGTTAAGGCAACCAGACATTGCCAAATGGGCATTTTCAGAGGAGGAACTTCTTGATGCAATTAAAGCCTTTAAGTCTGGGAAAACTCCAGGGCTGGTTGGAAAACCAGTTGAGGTAAAACAAACCTTTTTTGATGTACTAAGAGGACTGTTATTAGCATGTTTTAACCACTCATATAAAAAGGGTAGATTATCAGATACTCAACAAGGTCTGATTTCATTATTACTGAAACAGGACACAAGTGGTAAATATAAAGATCCAGGCCATTGAAAAAAATGTCGAGGCCCCTTACACTTCAGTGTTGTGATGCAAAAACTTGAGCAAAATGCATAGCACATAGAATTTAAAAGGTATTGTTGGATATTATACATCCTAATAAGACAGGTTTTTACATGGATGATACATTGGACATAATATAAGATAAGGACTGGAAACAATAGAACACTATGAAAAATCTGGGAAACCAGGCCTGGTATTCATAGCTGACTTTGAAAAGGCTTTGCAAAAGTACAACTGGAATTTATATGTAAATGCCTGGAATATTTCAGATTTGGAGAATCTCTTATACAATTGGTCAAAGTTATGTATAGTAATCCTAGGTGTAAAATAGTAAATAATGGCTACATCTCAAAGTATTATACTGTGGTGAAGAAAAACAAGGTTGTCCACTATCGGCATGTTTATTTATTATGGCCATCTAAATGTCAGATCCAACATTAAATAAATATAATATTATTGTTCAACTCAAATATACTAATTGAGAAAAAAAAATGGTATAATCTTTGTAAATTAGATCATAAATAGGACTGGTGGAGTTACGTCACACATGTGGCTAACAAAAATATATGGAAATGTCTGCTTTACCCAAAAGTGGAAGGGGGAGAAAGTACAGGGAGTGAACATTTAATTAACAATGGACAAGGACAAGGACAGCATCTGGACATGAATACATAACGACATTAATGCTGACACGGGGAACCAATGGAAGAACAGACCGATAAATGGAGCAATCAACAGTGAAGGAGTCCAGGTGAGTCCAGTGAGCCCTGATAAACGTAATGATTGTGACAGGTGTGCGTAATGAAGGGTAGCCTGGCGGAGAGGGAGAGCGGGTAGAGAATTTTGATGTACCAATTTCATGGCACATGGTTTATGAACTGATACACAAAACAATGCCCCATTCAAAACTTGTTCAATTTAAATTATTATACAAAAATCTTGCAACCAATAGAATGTTATATATGGGCATATACAATAAGCTTATGAAAATAAAGAGTCGCACACTCCATATATATAAACACCTTGTAATTGATTGTGTAAATCACCTAGTAAATTACTGGGAGTTGATACAGTTGAAGTTGGAAGTTTACATACACCTAAATTGGAGAAATTAAAACTAATTTTTCAACCACTCCACAAACTTCTTGTTAACACACTACAGTTCTGGGAAGTCGGTTAGGACATCTACTTTAATTTTTCCAACAATTGTTTACAGACAGATTACTTCACTTATAATTCACAATTCCAGTGGGTCAGAAGTTTACATGCACTAAGTTGACTGTGCCTTTTAAACAGCTTGGAAAATTTCAGAAAATGATGTAATGGCTTTAGAAGCTTCTGATAGGCTAATTTACATAATTTGAGTCAATTGGAGGTGTACCTGTGGATGTATTTCAAGGCCTACCTTCAAACTCAGTACCTCTTTGCTTGACATCATGGGAAAATCTAAAATAATCAGCTAAGAACTCATACAAAAATTGTAGTCCTCCGCAATTCTGGTTCATCCTTGGGAGCAATTTTTAAATGCCTGATGCTACCACGTTCATCTGTACAAACAATAGAACGCAAGTGTAAATACCATGGGACGACGCAGCCGCCATACCATTCAGGAAGGCGACGTGTTCTGTCTCCTAGAGATGAACGTACTTTGTTGCCAAAAGTGCAAATCAATCCCAGAACAACAGCAAAGGACCTTGTGAAGATGCTGGAGAAAACAGGTACAAAAGTATCTATATCCACATTAAATTGAGTCCTATATCGACATAACCTGAAAGGCCGCTCAGCAAGGTAGAAGACACTGCTCCAAAACCTCCTTAAAAAAAGCCAGACTACGGTTTGCAACGGTACACGGTGCCAAAGATCGTAATTTTTGGAGAAATGTCCTCTGGTCTGATGACACAAAAATAGAACTGTTTGGCCATAATGAACATCATTATGTTTGGAGGAAAAAGGGGGAGGCTTGCAACCCGAAGAGCACCATCCCAACCATGAAGCAGAGAGGTGGCAGCATCATGTTGTGGGGGTGCTTTGCTGCAGGAGGGACTGGTGCACTTCACAAAATAAATGGCAACATGAGGGAGGAAAATTATGTGAATTTGTTGAAGAAACATCAGTCAGGAAGTTAAAGCTTGTTCGCAAATGGGTCTTCCAAAATGGACAATGACCCCAAGCATACTTCCAAAGTTGTGGCAAAATGGCTTGAGGACAACAAAGTCAAGGTATTGGAGTGGCCATCACAAAGCCCTGACCTCAATCCCATAGAAAATGTGTGGGCAGAACTGAAAAAGCGGGTGCAAGCAAGGAGGCCGACAAACCTGACTCCGTTACATCAGCTCTGTCAGGAGGAATGGGCCAGAATTCACCCAACTTATTGTGGGAAGCTTGTGGCTACCGGAAGAGTTTGACTCAGGTTAAACAATTTAAAAGCAATGCTATCAAATACTAATTGAGTGTATGTAAACTTCTGACCCACTGGGAATGTGATGAAAGAAATAAAAGATGAAATAAATAATTCTCTCTACTATTATTCTGACATTACACATTCTTAAAATAAAGTGATGATCCTAACTGACCTACGACAGGGAATTCTTACTAGGATTAAATGTCAGGAATTGTGAAAAACTGAGTTTAAATGTATTTGGATAAGATGTAAATAAGATGTAAACCTCCAATTTCAACTCTATATGGAGTGTGTGACTGTCTATTTTTATAGCTTATAGTTTATTTTATTTATTTACTTTATTTATTTACTTTATTCGCCGTTAGTCAGCACCACTACATAAAATATTATCTCTGGGTGTGCGCCAGCCCATATTTTTTCATTCGGATACATAGGGATACAACCATCCCAGCTCTGCAGATTTTGCTGCAAGAGACATATTTATTCAATCATTTGTTTTGGTAGTGTCCATATGTATTTTGTATTTGGTCGCATGTTCAGGAATGGCTGAAGAATTGCAACATTTACCTGAAGCTAATTCTGCAAATAGCACTGCTGGGTGATTTGAAAAGTCATAGTCAATCGATCAATAATATAATAATACTTTTATGGATAAATATTCTTGCTAATTTACAATCTTTTGAACCTGAATAGATAGGTTCAGAACTTTTTTTGAAACAGCACAGTTGAAAAATATATGGCAAATAGCAGTGGTGTACTTTACTATTTATATTGTTTACAACTTTTACTTTTACTTCACTACTTTCCTCATTTTAAACTCCATTACTTTTAACTCCATACATTTAAATAAATTAAAATAAAAACAAGAAAATGGTGCAGTCTGGTTTGCTTAATATAAGTAGATTTAATTTAAATAGATTTGAGCAGTTACATTTACTTAGACTTTTACTCAAGTCGTATTTTCCTGGTTGACTTTCACTTTTACTTGAGTCATTTTTTTACTTTTACTCAAGTATGACAATTGAAACCTTTTGTTCTTCTGTCCAGGAAAGAGGTTTTCTGAGAAGAGCATTTGCTACAGGAGCACCTCGAATTCAGTGTAGACAGGGAATTTTCCACGGTATATCGTCTTAAACATGTCAACGTCTTGCATATGCAGTCAATTCTCCACGTTTAAATCTGATTTCAAAATATGGAAACTGCCCTGAAGGCACAGATCTACAATCAGAGGGTTCAGAATTGTTCGTACATTAGTTATCAACCGAGCCGGTACATCAAGCTACCATCACTAAAACATAATCCAGAATATTGCCGATGTCAGCCTTGCAATGCAATGCTATCACTGTTAGTATTCATGTTATATTTCTGCTCATCCAAGCCTCATTCGATATGAGTGAACCTGAGCCAGTCAATGTAATGTTACTAAGGACCCACCAGTTCAGGACAGAGGTCAAGTCAACCCCATTAAAAGTCAGAGACTTCCCATTACAGCAAGGTTATCTTTTTCTTTCGGAAAATACATGTTTATCCCTCTCTTTCAAGATGAAATGAATCAACACTCCTTCCTCCTCACCAACAGCAGATGTTTTTTACATGCATCTATTTCACCACCATCCCTTCTTTTCCCCATCCCGCCCCTCCCCCTTAACTGCCTACTCAATCAAATGACAGACACAGGTATTTTCCCCTCCTCCATCAGCAAATAACAACCAATCAAAGGCCTCTGTCATGCCCACGGGGCACTTTCCACCCAAAAACTCTGCTGCTGCTATTCACCACGGCAATAGCTGGGAAAAGTAGCCTTTATTTAACTAGACAATGACGGCCTACCCCAGCCAAACCCAGAAGACACTGGGCCAATTGTGTGCCACCCTATGGGACTCCCAATCACAGCCAGATGTGATGCAGCCTGGATTTGAACCAGGGACTGTAGTACCTTAGACAGCTGCGCCATATCGGGAGCCTGAGAAGAGTCTATCCCTTCCAAAGACACGTTGATCTGAGCACCATAGAGATATACATTTTTATCTCAATATTGAGCACCTACCACCCACTCTGTGGCAGAGTAATGTTGCTTACCATTCATTTAAATTGCCAACCATAATGAAAAAATATTAAATGAAGTACTATTCCTCAGAAGTTGAACCCAAGATGAGTAAGATACTAGTCTCTCTAGACAGACGGGTTGCCTCCCACAATGTACCAGCTTAACACTTCTGTACGTGTACAACATCAGTTTGGTCTACACTGTTAAAAGTGCCCTCACTGCAACTGAGCTGCCACCAACCTCAACTTTACTAGAGTATTGAAAACACATCGTCCTGAGATGTTTTGAAACATTACATGGTGCGTCGTCATTTAGTCAAGTGTTACGCAACACCTTGCCAGGGATTGCGAGCGCTAATGGAAAAGGTTGAAAACACAAGTATGATGTTTAGAGTTCTGTTTAGTGCAGAATTAGATACCTTCTCCTTTTGGTGTCGTTTCCTCTAAAACTATTGTGGTGTTTCAAATCCTGTCTATTGCAACATTAGATCACTTCTTCTGGAGTACTTTAACGTTTAACATTGATTTATGTATCTGATCATTTGCCAGTTTAATCCATTTTGGCAGGCATTGTTGAGCACAGTAGTAACTAGAGGTTTTACTGCAAGCATTGCAGGATTCTGTATTTGCCTCTGTCATTAAAAGTTGGATATGTGGGAATGGGTTGTCTCATCACTTATGTCCTTTTGCCTGAAGATTTCGATATTTGTTCACCATTACACCTCGTGGTACAACAAGCTGCTTAATACTAATGTAGAAGTATACTTGTCTTTCTTCAAACATGCATATAACAATGTGTAGAAATGTTTGAATTACCCACAATCCTCTAAAAACAGAGCCACGTGGCAAGATAGGAAGTGGGGTTCAATTACAGCTTCCGCCTGTCCCACCTTTTACATGCCCCGAGAAACCCCAAAAGTGTTTTGACAACACTTTCTTGAAAACACTAATATTCAGATTGAAAAAGCACTTTGGGTCTTTTAGAGTACTTGTATTGTTTTAAAACACTGTCTGTGTATCATAACACTTACATTGGGGTTTTACATTCCACCACCAGATCTCAGGTTAGGTGCACCACTTTCCATGGTTTCATTACACAATCATGGTGTTTTGAGTCTTTCTATTTGTACAGTGTTGAGGAAAGAGTTGGGACATCCGTCTTTCCTTCGTCACTGCACTAACCGCTTGATGCCCGTAAACATCCCCGGACATCCGTCTTTCCTACGTCACTGCACTAACCGCTTGATGCCCGTAAACATCCCCGGACATCCGTCTTTCCTACGTCACTGCACTAACCGCTTGATGCCCAAGCGTAAACATCCCCGGACACAAAATAGTAGCTATCATTTCCCAAGTGGCTAGTTTGCATTAACTACCTTTGCTAAAAACCACTGTCAACATTTTGCCGGCAAACTTAGGTTTCGCATTACGACGTTCTGGCATGTCTGCCTCGTGATTTGTTGAGAGCGTTCTGTCTGTAGTCTTCTGTCTGAAGAGGACCCTCCCCAGAACAATTTGTGTCCCTTTTTGAGAATCTGTAATTAATCCCAGAGTGCTGTTGCTGCCCTAGGTCTGGGATTTCCAAGGCTAGTTAGGTACTGCTTCCCTCCCACTAGGATTAGACCTTACCCTTTTCTGGAGCAAAGGAGTCTGGGAGTCAGAGTATGACATTGAACATTACAGCCAGGGCCCTGACAATAAAACTGGTCCTGGCTGACCCCTGGGGGCCTCCACATCCCACAACATTAACAAGACTCTCTCTGGAGCTCAAGGGGGATGTCTGTGCCCCCCAACCCAGGATTAGAGCACTCACCTTGGGACCAGGAAGACCAGGCAGGCCGGGGTTTCCAAGTGGACCAGTAGGACCCTAGAGAGACAGCAAGAGATAGAGAGATATTAATTTACAGTAGATCTACTACATCACAACGACAGCATAGCATTATTGCTAAGTGGATGGGTCTCTACAGAAGGTGTAAACGGTCCAGTGAATTAGTCATACTGTATGTCAGAAACAGTTCCCATCTTTTAGCCACAAAGATTAAAGGTAGATACATCTGCTGAATGAGTCAGTGATTGTAGGCTGTGATGAGATATAGTGAGACTTACACATATTTTATGTCACATGTTTCTTCATGTGCTATGTCCTACCTTTAACCTTTAAACCGTCCAACACGTGCCTGCTCATGTACACACACACACACACACACACACACACACACACACACACACACACACACACACACACACACACACACACACACACACACACACACACACACACACACACACACACACACACACACACACACACACACACACACCCCTGCTGTTGCCTGGCTTAACCTGCATTCTCACCCACTACAAACTAAAGCCATGAGGTAAGACTCTGCTCTCTCCCATAACAGTAATCAGTCACCATAAATGGCTGTGATCAGGAGATGACAGAGACTTAATGTAGGGGTAATGATGACCCACGCCTAGTGTTAAAGGTGTCTGTGAGTCCTCTTGACACTGGGTTGTGTTTTGGTGTCACAGTCTTGTTCTACCACCCAGCCCCCAACCTCTCCCCCTGGCGCTCTACTTTCCGCGACTCCAGTAAAACCCCATAACAAAGGATCTCTCACCCCTCTGCCTCCCTCCCTCCCTCCTCCCCCCATTTATCTAACTACCCGTCTCGCTCTCTCCCCCTCTATCGCTGCAACGCTCTCCTCCCACCCTCCTCATATCTCTCTCTATAGCTTTCTTCTCTCAGTCGCTTTCTCTATCGCTTCCTTCTCTCCTGTCTCCCAGAGCAGATTATTTAAAGTGGGGGTCTGTTCTGTGTGTATAAAATGCTGCCACCTGTGGAGTGTGGGATTTAGCTAAGGTACAATACAGGTGAGTACAGTACAGTGAGGTCTCGAGGTTTGTATCTTGCTGAGGCAGCAGAGTTCGCAGCCCACACAGACACAACCCCCCATTACAGTCATTTTCCACCCCATAACAAAGCCTCCCTCTGTCTATGCCTCTATGGGTCACCGCACAGTATGTAAACCATATGTCTCCACAGTTGGGTCCCATGAGGGTTTACCATTATACAGTAGTTTACCTGTAGACAATTTTTACTGCCTGTCTGGCTGGCTGCTGGAGGGTCCCTGTCTGTCTGACACACACTAAACACGCGTAACCAAGAGGCTTGATGTGTTATAAAGAAGACTTTACAAAGATAAAAACAGAGAGAGGTGCACCTGTGGTCTTCCTGAGTATAGCTGGCTAACTGTGATAGGCACTGCATCTCAGTGCTAGAAGCGTCCCTACAGACCCTGGTTTGATTCCAGGCTGTATCACAACCGGTCGTCATCGGGAGTCCCATAGGGTGGCGCACAATTGGCCCAGTGTCGTCCTGGTTAGCGTTTGGTCATTGTAGGCCGTCATTGTAAATGAGCATTTCTTCTTAACTTACTTGCCTAGTTAAATAAAATGTAAATATATATATATATATCATTCTCTATAGCAGAATGTTCAGAAATGCCAGAACATTAAGAGCAAAACATGTCTAGTGATGTTGAAGATGCTCAAAAATTTCTACAGACTCCAGCCACCCAAGTCATAGACTGTTCTCTCTGCTACCACACGGAAAGCAGTACCAGAGTGCCAAGTCTGGGACCAAATAGCTCCTGAACAGCATCTACCCCCATAAGACTGCTGAACAGTTCTTAAAATGGCCACCTGGACTATTTACATTGTCCCCGTTTTTTTTTTTTTGCAGTGATTCTCTTGCACTGGCTCTATGCACACTCATTAGACACTCACACACTACATATGCTCACACACAAAACACACACTTTTTTGAAGCATTTCACGATAAAGACTACACCTGTTGCATTCGGCGCATGTGACCAACACAATTTGATGTGATTTGATTTAAATGATCTCAGTGTGGTCAGTGATCAGAGGGTAGCTTTCAGAGATCAAACTCTACTATGGTACAGTTTAGTCTCAAAAACATCAGAGCAGAGACACGCACTGAACAGCACTGAACAGCCCTGAACAGCATTGAACAGCCCTGAACAGCATTGAACAGCAGTGAACAGCATTGAACAGCACTGAACAGCCCTGAACAGCACTGAACAGCCCTGAACAGCCCTGAACAGCACTGAACAGCACTGAACAGCCCTGAACAGCCCTGAACAGCATTGAACAGCCCTGAACAGCATTGAACAGCACTGAACAGCCCTGAACAGCCCTGAACAGCCCTGAACAGCACTGAACAGCCCTGAACAGCCCTGAACAGCATTGAACAGCCCTGAACAGCCCTGAACAGCCCTGAACAGCCCTGAACAGCACTGAACAGCACTGAACAGCCCTGAACAGCCCTGAACAGCATTGAACAGCACTCTACTGCTGTAGCAGCAGGAGCTGATTTCTTGATGCTCCAAGAGCCAGTAAAGAAGGCTTATACTATACTACAGTATACTGTATACTGTATACTGTATACTGGGGTATTTGGAAATAGCCACGGGATGGTTTTTCAATACTTTCAATACGGTTTAAACTATTTCTTAGAAGTTTTTCAATACATTTTAATATTTGTAGCCAATTTAAGTGAATACATGCAGCCAAATTGTGCAGTACGTTAGGAGACAAAAGAGATTACGTTCTTCATTTCACTTGTCAGATTATTTTACATTATGAAACTTAGCGTAGTTCCCTAGACCCCAGAACAGTTGAGCGAGTCACGTTTGCTTGTAAAGAGCACAATGGGAGAAAGCGGGAGCCGGTGAGACCAGATGTGTATTTGGTTTAACTTGCTAGTTAGCTAGGTATGTGGCTGAATTAATGAGGAGACGGGGCATCGTATATTCTTAGCTTTCTGCCATGTTTGAGAAGTCAAAGGGCTTTGGATGAGTTATCTGTACAGCTGCCACTGCTATCTTGATATCCTGAAAAAATATATATAATTTTGGTTCTCGGCCCCTGAGTCTGCTCCTCTGCCCCTCTTCTCAGAGCAGAGAAACCAGGCCCCGTTGCCCTAGTGACTCCAGACACCACACAGACACAGCATGTATACATGCTGCTCCAGAGTCAGTGCTGTTTTTCCTTCAGACCACCATGCATCCAAACATTGTTCATTTGCACTATATCTCTCGTTCACATTTGGTTGTAAATGTCCAAACTCACCCCAAAAAATGCATTCTGTACCTGCTACCTATTGATGTAGAACTTTATGAGCTGGATTGCCTGTCTTTGCAATTAGTTTATTTTAGATTGTGCTCGTTAGCATATTTAGCTAATACTATGGAAATCCGCTAGTACTTGGCCCCCTTGTGTACTAAGCCGGCTACTATAAATCCCAGAATGAGAGAAGGACGTTATGACGATATGAAAATCTTTATACCGCCCAACCCTACAGTAAAGTAAACATGCATGCACTATCCTCTCACAGGACTATCTCATTCCTACGCACCATTACAGCTCATCCCTGGTTCTTTTTGGAATGCCAGGAGCTCTGTAATGGTGCTGGGTCACTGGTCTAGACAACTTGCTTGTGTCTGTGGATTAATGGTGATGAAGTGCTTTGAGAAGTGTATCGACTCGCAGACCGTGTGTCATTGCTATGTCTGTTGGGTGTGTTGATGGGGTGAGAGTGCTTTGAGAAGTGTACGTGTAAGTGATGTGTTTTCAGTCACAAAGTGCGTGTCAGTGTTGAGAGTGTGTGTGTCAGCGTTGTGTGTATCAGTGCTCTCGGGTATGAACGTGCTTCATCAGGCCAATAAACCTGACCCCAACTTACGGAGGACCAGAACTCGCCACTTCATGACCTGTCCTGAAATAAAACTCTGAAGAATCCTTTTCGAAAAGCCAGCACGACCTTGTAAGATCGTCTAAAAAACACTTTTCATAGCACCATATATCACTGTACGAGACTGCTAGGGTTAAAACAAATCTGGGGATCTCCTTTCAATCTGTTTACAGTGTCACCTCAAGGAGGGGTGTAAGCACAATGGCATCACATGACTACAGGTGTGACATGGTTTACAGTGTCACCTCAAGGAGGGGTGTAAGCACAATGGCATCACATGACCACAGGTGTGACATGGTTTGCAGTGTCACCTCAAGGAGGGGTGTAAGCACAATGGCATCACATGACTACAGGTGTGACATGGTTTACAGTGTCACCTCAAGGAGGAGTGTAAGCACAATGGCATCACATGACTACAGGTGTGACATGGTTTACAGTGTCACCTCAAGGAGGGGTGTAAAGCACAATGGCATCACATGACTACAGGTGTGACATGGTTTACAGTGTCACCTCAAGGAGGGGTGTAAAGCACAATGGCATCACATGACTACAGGTGTGACATGGTTTACAGTGTCACCTCAAGGAGGGGTGTAAGCACAATGGCATCACATGACTACAGGTGTGACATGGTTTACAGTGTCACCTCAAGGAGGGGTGTAAGCACAATGGCATCACATGACTACAGGTGTGACATGGTTTACAGTGTCACCTCAAGGAGGGGTGTAAGCACAATGGCATCACATGACTACAGGTGTGACATGGTTTACAGTGTCACCTCAAGGAGGGGTGTAAGCACAATGGCATCACATGACTACAGGTGTGACATGGTTTACAGTGTCACCTCAAGGAGGGTGTAAGCACAATGGCATCACATGACCACAGGTGTGACATGGTTTACAGTGTCACCTCAAGGAGGGGTGTAAGCACAATGGCATCACATGACTACAGGTGTGACATGGTTTACAGTGTCACCTCAAGGAGGGGTGTAAGCACAATGGCATCACATGACCACAGGTGTGACATGGTTTGCAGTACTCACCCGAGCTCCTCTCTTCCCAGCAGGACCAGGTAGACCAGGGGGACCAGGAGGACCCTGTTATAGAGAGAGAGAGGGGGATGTTACAGACAAACAAATAACTTGCTAATTGAGAAGTGATATCATGCGGTTTAATGTACAGTTATATGTGGGTAGGTTTCAAATCAAAGGAGGCTAAAAACAATGTTTTTTTTTTTAAACTCCAAATCGCTAATAGCAAAGCTTTGAGAGGATGGTGATATCATGTTACATTGTCTGGATGAGTGTGAAGTACTATGCCTCAAAACCAGTTCTGGGATTAAGATAAACTCTTTGTCATGGCAAAACAACCATGGAGGAAAAGCATGGTATGATTCCACTTCACGTTCTTTTCGACCCAACATATAAAAGAAGAAAGAGGGGGGGGGGGAAACAAATGTGCTGAATACTTTTAAATTCCAAGAGTTGGAACTGAAGACTCTAGTACAGTACTTGTAAAACGTGACTTACATTACATTAAACCTGGTATGTTATGTGGTAGCTTTTTTCCCATCCCACGCATTCATAACAAACTTACACAAATACACACATCCACAGAGGTGTGGAGTAAGGAGCTAACTTGCAAACAAGTCAGAAGTCAGCTTGGCTCTCTCAAACGGGATACAGATGTAGGATCTTAATTTGAGCCAGTTTGCTACAGTGGGAAAATAATCCGTCTTTTACTTTGCGTCTTGTACTTTCGGTTTTGTACACCAGCTTCAAACAGCTGAAACAACAATATTTTGGGTTATGGGAAATATATTTCACAGCGGTTTAGATGGTACAATGAATCTCTACACAATGACTGATTGTTTTGTCACATAAACTGAAATTATGTGAACTATTAGAATTTTAGCAACCAGGAAATGGCTGAGCGATTTCTGCATATTGCACCTTTTAAAGTATGATTGATAATTGGAGGCTTTTCAAAGTAACAGTTATCATGTATCCTCTATGGACTGATGTGCTAATCCAAGGCAAACAAAAAGAAAGAGAGGATCACTGGAGAGACTTACAGAAAGAGGTTTCACTGAGTGTCTTGGCTGTGGATGGGATGCTAGTAGTAATACTGACAGCAATATAACTGCTGACGAAACTAGACCATGATTTAGGGGATTTTCACCGCATTTCATCCATAGAAGGGTACTTTCGAGGAAGGATTGTTCACATATATTTGATATTTATACTTTACATTAAATCATAATTGAGAGGAAATGACCTTAAGTTGGAACATGAATATATGTTGGCCTTACCCAAGCCTCCTTTAAGACTCAATAATGATTATATAGGAGCTACAAGGAAAGAATAGTGTATATAAAGATCCAGTCCATTTCAAAAACTGGAGGCCAGCATCCCTGAGTCGCCTCTTCACTGTTGACGTTGCGACTGGTGTTTTATGGGTACTATTTAATGAAGCTGCCAGTTGAGAACTTGTGAGGCATCTGTTTCTCAAACTAGACTAATGTACTTGTCCTCTTGCCCAGATGTGCACTGGGGCCTCCCACTCCTCTTTCTATTCTGGTTAGAGTCAGTTTGCACTGTTCTGTGAAGGGAGTAGTACACAGCATTGTACGAGAACTTCAGTTTCTTGGCAATTTCTCACATGGAATAGCCTTCATTTCTCAGAACAAGAATAGACTGACGAGTTTCAGATGAGAGTTATTTGTTTCTGGCCATTTTGAGCCTGTAATCGAACCCACAATTGCTGATGCTCCAGATACTCAACTAGTCTAAAGAAGGACAGTTGTACTGCTTCTTTAATCAGGATAAACAGTTTTCAGCTGTGCTAACATAATTTCAAAATGGTTTTAAAATGATAAACTTGGATTAGCTAACACAACGTGCCATTGGAACACAGGAGCTATGGTTGTTGATAATGGGCCTCTGTACGCATATGTAGATATTCCATAAAAAAAATCTGCCATTTCCAGCAACAATAGTCATTTACAACATTAATGGGTGTTATAGTAAAGACTATAAGCAGCTCGCAAGTTTCATGTTTGGGGAAGCTTACAATTTATCCTACCATTTCTACCTATCTGAGTGAAAGCCATGATATATAGGCACATTTTCATTTCAATAATTACGTTTTCATTTCTCAATCATTGTCACATGGTTCATCGTAAAATTCTGCACAGCTGCCACTTAAAATTCAACTAAGGCGAGAGCACCAGCCTCTGCCAATAGGACAAATTGATACACACAATATTGAAAAGTATAAACATCAATATATACAAAAATAAAGAATGTATTTAGCAAATATTTGTATATATTGTTAACATAATACACATATATATATATATATATACAAAAAGTTCCAGAGTGGGATCTTTGCTAGTTTTAAAGTTATTACCCATTTCATACATAAAAATTGGCGTAGTAGACAACGTAACCAATCACAGTCCTCCCTTTACTTGTTCCACTGTATCACCCTGCAAATCAACAGCAAACAGTGACCAATCACAGTCCTCCCTTTACTTGTTCCACTGTATCACCCTGCAAATCAACAGCAAACAGTGACCAATCACAGTCCTCCCTTTACTTGTTCCACTGTATCACCCTGCAAATCAACAGAAAACAGTGACCAATCACAGTCCTCCCTTTACTTGTTCCACTGTATCACCCTGCAAATCAACAGCAAACAGTGACCAATCACAGTCCTCCCTTTACTTGTTCCACTGTATCACCCTGCAAATCAACAGCAAACAGTGACCATTTGAACCATTTTCACATTCACTCTGTTAGTAATGCTTACAAATTGGATCTAAAAGTAGCACAGATCCCAGTCTGGAACTTTGATATTCCCGTAGTGTATATTATGTTCAACAATATATCCAAAACGTTGCCTTATCAAAAAGGGTACATTTACAATATTCATGTTAATATTTTTCAAGATTCATAAATTAAGGTAAGGAATTAAGGAAAATTGTTATTGAAATCAAAATACAACTCTAAAGATGAAAAGAAAAAGATCACAAATATAAACGTCACAAATATTCCAACTCAAAATTTAAAAAATATGTCAAAACACTTTCCTTCAAAGGATCCTCTTATGGATAAATGTCATGAAAATCTAAAACCTTGTTTTGTGAGGAATCACACTCCCATGACACTGTGTTCACAATGTAGCAAGCTGCTATACAGCAGCATGAAATAGTATGACGGTCAGGACATAATGCACACACACAGAGAGTCATGGAAAAACTATTTTGGAATGATACACAATAATAAACAAAGGGATACAAAAACATGTGTTTACATGCAGATTATTTCACATATAATTCACTGTATCACAATTCCAGTGGGTCAGAAGTTTGCATACACTAAGTTGACTGTGCCTTTAAACAGCTTGGAAAATTCCAAAAGATGATGTCATGGCTTTAGAAGCTTCTGATAGGCTTATTGACATCATTTGAGTCAATTGGAGGTGTACCTGTGGATATATTTCAAGGCCTACCTTCAAACTCAGAGCCTCTTTGCTTGACATCATGGGAAAAGAAAAAGAAATCAGCCAAGACCTCAGAAAAAAATGGAATAAAAAGCCATTTCCAAACACCTGAAGGTACCAGTTCATCTGTACAAACAATAGTACGCAAGTATAAACACCATGAGACCACGCAGCAGTCATACAACTCAGGAAGGAGACGCGTTCTGTCTCCTAGGGATGAACGTACATTGGTGCAAAAAGTGCAAATCAATCCCAGAACAACAGCAAAGGACCTTGTGAAGATGCTGGAGGAAACAGGTACAAAAGTATCTATATCCACAGTAAAACAAGTCCTATATCAACATAACTTGAAAGGCAGCTCAGCAAGGAAGAAGCCACTGCTCCAAAACCGCCATAAGAAAAGCCAGACTACGGTTTGCAACCGCATATGGGTCCAAAGATCGTAATTTTTGGAGAAATGTCCTCTGGTCTGATGAAACAAAAATAGAACTGTTTGGCCATAATGACCATCATTATGTTTGGAGGAAAAAGGGGGAGGCTTGCAAGCAGAAGAACACCATCCAAACCGTGAAGCAGAGAGGTGGCAGCATCATATTGTGGGGGTGCTTTGCTGCAGGAGGGACTGGTGCACTTCAAAATAGATGGCATCATGAGGGAAGAAAATTATGTGGATATATTGAAGAAACTTCTCAGACCTCAGTCAGGAAGTTAAAGCTCGGTCTCAAATGGGTCTTCCAAATGGACAATGACCCCAAGCATACTTCCAAAGTTGTGGCAGAATGGCTTAAAGACAACAAAGTCAATGTATTGGAATGGCCATCACAAAGCCCTGACCTTAATCCTATAGAAAATGTATGGGCAGAACTGAAAAAGTGTGTGCGAGCAAGGATGCCTACAAACCTCACTCCGTTACTCTAACTCTGCCAGGAGGAATGGGCCAAAAGGCCACTTGAAATGTTTGACCCAAGGTAAGCAATTTAAAGGCAGTGCTACCAAATACTAATTGAGTGTAGGTACATTTCTGACCCACTGGGAATGTGATGAAAGAATAAAAGCTGAAATAAATCATTCTCTCTGTTATTATTCTGACATTTCACATTCTTAAAATAAAGTGGTGATCCTAACTGACCTGAGACAGGGAATTTTTTTTACCAGGATTAAATGTCAGGAATTGTGAAAAACTGAGTTTAAATGTATTTGGATAAGATGTATGTGAACTTCCGACTTCAACTGTACGTGTGCGTACGAGCAGTTATGGGGAAGTCCTGCACAATCTATTCCTCTCCGTCGATATCAATGGGACAAAGAGAGAACGTCTCAGCGACAGAAACAGCTGCTTGCTCATGGAGCCACACTCCAACACAGACACATTGATGGAAACAGTGAGTGCACTACTACCGCATTCTCCTCGCCATAACAACAGGGCCAATTGAGACCATGAGGCTTCTTCACGCAAAAAAAAACAAAGCTCTGTTGATAATATTAGCAGCATGACAGCTGTGCCGCGTGTTGGGCCCAACAAAACCTTAAAACTGTATTTATTGTACAGTATGTTCCATACTATATATTTGAATTTGCTGTCTACTATAGGTAACACTTAGCCTGGATAAACCAGACTTAGCGCTGCACTCACTATTGTTCAGTATGGTTGAACCAGGCTAGGTAGCACTAATAGTACCAGCAGTGAAAGGTATTTCAGAGAAAGGAAGTAAATCATGAAGGTGACGATTGAGTAATCTGTACTTCCTCCCTCTTAAAGTGCATTTGAAGTGTCTGTACATTCTTCTCACATCCCAGCATTGAGTCAAACTGGATCTCAATTCTCAATCAAAATAGAAAAATGTTAATGCACCAAGTAGTAGGTAATTGCAACGGCCAACACACCTGAACACACTTAACAAGAGAGGATATAGAGTTTTGTTGATTAAAAGCAGTATGTATGTTTTTAAATAACATTCTTAGAACTTATAAACATTTTATTGTTTTTTTATGGAAAGTTTTCTTAATTTTCTGAGAACGTAACTGAGCTTACTGATGTTAATGTGTACAATTTTAAAAAATACATTCACAGAATATTGCCAAGAACTTTCATAAAAGAGGACCATACATTATCTGAATGTTCGGAAAACATCTCTTAAGTCACACCATTTTTGAGAACTTTCCCAGAATGTAGTAAAAATATGACATTAAATAGATCCACATGGGAACTTGTGTGTAATGTTCTGTAGAAGTTGAAGAGAAGTTGAACAGAAGAAAGTTGTTTCTTAACGTACAGAACAATTTGAGAACATGACTTTAAATAGAACCATGAGGAAACCTGTAGGAAACATTATGATGAAGTACTGAAATTCCCACAGAAAAACGTTGTTTCTTAATGTTTTCAGAACTATTTGAAAACATTCCAAATGTCAAACCCATTGGAGAACATTCCTAGAACATTACCAAAATTGTAAGTAAATGTTACCATGTCTGAACTTTTAGGAAATGTTCTATTAGACTAAGGAAATTATCAAGTTAAATTTATCAAGTAAATGAGCTGAGAACTTTCCAAAGCCAAGCATCTGTCCTGCAACATTCCCAGAAAGTTGTGGCAAGGTTGTATACAAAATAACCATAGGACAACCACGTGCTAACCAAGCTCAAAGAAACATATGGTTCTCAGAACGTTATGTGCTAGCTGGGTATCTGCTCAATAATAGGACAACCACGTGCTCACCAAGCTCAAAGAAACATATGGTTCTCAGAACGTTATGTGCTAGCTAGGTATCTGCTCAATAATAGGACAACCACGTGCTCACCAAGCTCAAAGAAACATATGGTTCCCAGAACGTTATGTGCTAGCTGGGTATCTGCTCAATAATAGGACAACCACGTGCTCACCAAGCTCAAAGAAACATATGGTTCTCAGAACGTTATGTGCTAGCTGGGTATCTGCTAAATAATAGGACAACCACGTGCTCACCAAGCTCAAAGAAACATATGGTTCTCAGAACGTTATGTGCTAGCTAGGTATCTGCTCAATAATAGGACAACCACGTGCTCACCAAGCTCAAAGAAACATATGGTTCCCAGAACGTTATGTGCTAGCTGGGTATCTGCTCAATAATAGGACAACCACGTGCTCACCAAGCTCAAAGAAACATATGGTTCCCAGAACGTTATGTGCTAGCTGGGTATCTGCTAAATAATAGGACAACCACGTGCTCACCAAGCTCAAAGAAACATATGGTTCCCAGAACGTTATGTGCTAGCTGGGTATCTGCTAAATAATAGGACAACCACGTGCTCACCAAGCTCAAAGAAACATATGGTTCCCAGAACGTTATGTGCTAGCTGGGTATCTGCTAAATAATAGGACAACCACGTGCTCACCAAGCTCAAAGAAACATATGGTTCCCAGAACGTTATGTGCTAGCTGGGTATCTGCTAAATAATAGGACAACCACGTGCTCACCAAGCTCAAAGAAACATATGGTTCTCAGAACGTTATGTGCTAGCTGGGTATCTGCTAAATAATAGGACAACCACGTGCTCACCAAGCTCAAAGAAACATATGGTTCTCAGAACGTTATGTGCTAGCTGGGTATCTGCTAAATAATGGGCTGTAAAACAAAGGGTTTAAAGAGTTATTCATATTCATCACCTGTGTTTAATGTTATGCTTCTCTACTGACTATCTGGAGCCAGAGCCAAAACCTATGTGAGGATGAGATACAATCAGTGTTCCATTCACTGTACTTCCATGCTCCAGAGCAGGCAAATGAAGCACGGAGCAGGGAGCACTGAACACGGGAGAGTATGGAGCACAGGAGAACGCTGAACAGAACCTGGACATGTCCTCAATCTGTAGCTCTGAGTGCAGGATGGGATGTGGTGACATCACAATCACACACTGACCCATTGTCCTTGCGCTGACCCGTCATCCTAAATATGGAGCCTGTCAGAGACGGTTGCTAAAGAGAACACATACAGTAGCTTAGTCAAGGAGGACTATCTGACTCCTTGACCTATCACCTCCTGGTAACCAGGTTTGGTTGGCCTCCAAAAACAATTGTCTACCAGCTCTAGGCTCATGGAGTTGAATTAGAGAAACAGAAGTTGGTCTCGGACTTACTCTCGGTAAAGGTGCAATCTGTAATAATTATAGTGACTGCTTTTCAATGATCAAATAAAATGACAGATTGTGGCTTTAAGTACTTGAGGAGAAAGGTTGAGCAGCAACACCACTGACTTGGAAACACCTCAATCAGCCGTGTCCCTCTGAGGCTGCCATGTGGCCATAAGCATTAGATCAGCATCACCGATATGACAGAATGTCAGAATGTTGTTCTCACTGAAGAGAAGAAAAAAGACCTCTACAGCTAGCTAGCTGATGTCAGCCTGTTGGATGCTCTTTTTGTCGGTAGACTGTAGGAGCAACCCCCAGTTATAAATTACACCCCTCCCCACTCTCACAAGTGTGAGGACGAGTCACTGGCAGTATTTCAAGAGGAATGACATGTTATTTTAACCACCTGTTGATACATGAAAAAAAGGTGCTTCGACACCATCACCTTGCCTCTAAATCAATACAAAGGCCTGCCAAATTATTTACTTATTTATTTTATTTTGGGGGGGGGCTTTATTGAGTGTGTTTGAGAAAGAGGGCCAACAGAACACTCAATGCATAATCCCAATAAATTAGGCTTAATTGCTCATTTTCCCCATTGCTCATGCACACCTCTGCTCTGACTTGCGGGAAACACACTTTAAAGAAATGTTTCCAACATTCTCTCAATCTATTTATGAATTCCAAACACTTACCGGAGGACCTGGTTCTCCTTTGGGTCCGGGGAAAGCTTCGTCATAGTCTCCGTAGAAGTAGTCTGGATCCTCGTAACCATAGTCGTAGCCTCCCATGTCCACATCGTAGGCCTCTTCCTGGCCATGCTCCTCTGAGGTTTCCACCTGGTTCTCCCGGTACAGGGTGGTGCCATTGGGTCTGAACTGGGTGTCCAGGAGGTGGTCAATGGGCTGGAGCTGGGGGTTAGAGTCCCTAGGCCTAGAGCTGGAGCTGTTCCTCAAGCCATCCTTCCGGTGAGTCTGCTTGACAGGAGAGTTTATACCTGGGGTGTCTATGGTGACCCGTTGGGGCCTCCTGGGGCTCCTCTCCTCCATGTCATTCTCAGACTGGGGAGAGTGCCTGGTTGAACCCCTTGTTGGGCTGGATCTGTAACTGGGGGTGGTACTTCTGCGGGTGATTCCCAGGGCCTCCAGCCCACTGAGGGTGCCTGAGGACAGGCTGTTGTGGACAGCAGTGACGGGGGTATGGATGGAGTTGAGGTGCTCTAGCAGGGAGCTCTGGGTCTGGATCCTGACCCCCAGGTGTGGCTGCTCTGAGGGGCTTAAATACATTGTTCCGGACCTCTCCAGAGAGGGGATGGGTGCTGATCCGGCCGAGGTGGACGTCTGCTGGGTGTGGGAGTCTACAGTCAACAATGGGGGCACCACCATCTGGGACTCCAGAGAAAGAGGAATAGGAGAGAAAGCCAGGGAGCTGGAAACCTCCATATCTGAGCTGGGGGGCCATCGGAAAGTGTCGGCCAGCCGGCATTGTCTTTTAAGGTAGTCGCAGTAGCGCGCAGCAGCCTGGGCCAGGGGGTAGATATCCAGCTGACATATGAGGCCCTGGAATTGGGCTGCTTTGGAGTTCATCCTTCCTAAGGTGAGCAGGCCTCCGGATCCTGACCCCAGGGTCTGTGACCGGGTCAGCGTCTGCTCTCTCTGCTGCACCGCCCCGCAGTCCGCATGGAACGACACAGAGCGTGGCCTCACGCCCACAGCGAAAGAGTGCTGGCGCCCGTTGTTCACGTCATAGCTGAAGTAGACGGAGGTCTTCTCGGCAGTGTACACGACCACCTTCCCGGGCAGCAGCTGGATACCAAACTGCAGCTTGTTCCTGCTGTCACGCACGCTGAAAAGGAAAGCATTGTTCGCTCGCCAGGAGCTTAGGCTCACCACAACAGAAAACTCCTCACCGAGCTCCGGCGGGAACAGACTCCCCGTGGGGGCTTCAATGTGGGCATCCAGGCGGAGTAGGACCCCGGCTCTTGGGGGTGAGGATGGAGGAGAGGGCGAGCCGATCCCAGAGGAGAGCGTCTCTCTGCTGCCGGTGAGGCCCAGCTGATGGAGGATATCGACACCTGTGGAGGAGAGAGCTGTAAGTTAAACAGTCAGACCCGTGCAACATCTTAAAATCTTACAAACAGTAATAGGAAGAGGACATCAGCATCATCACTACCTCCAGTGAAACATGGTGGTAGTAGGGGATTACTCAATGCACTGTATATACAAATGCTAGTGGAAAAGGAGGTAGGAAAGGAGATGAAGGAAGAAGAAGAAAGACAATTATGAAAAAAGAACGGAAAGCAAGTAGAAGAGGACCATTTAGTGAATATATAGGTGGAAGGCCACACTGACATCACAGATTACCCATAGTCTTCCTCACACAGCCAGGCAAGTGAGCCATGCAGCTGGGTTCCAAATCTAATCCAATTTTATTAGTCACATGCGCCGAATACAAGAGGTGTAGACCTTACAGTTAATTGCTTACTTACGAGCCCCTAACTAAAAGTGCAGTTTAAAAAAAAAGAAAGACGGAGAAGAATAAGAGATAAAAGTAAAAAGTAATTAAAGAGCAGCAGTTAAATTAACTATATATAAAGGGGGGTGCCGGGTACAGAGTCAATGTGCGGGGGCACCGGTTAGTTGAGGTAGTATGTACATGTAGGTAGAGTTAATGAAAGTGACTATGCATAGATGACAACAGAGAGGGGCAGTGGTGTGGAGAGGGGAGGGCAATGTGAATAGTCTGGGTAGCCATTTGACTAGATGTTCAGGAGTCTTATGGCTTGGGGGTAGAATCTGTGTAGAAGCCTTTTGTACCTAGACTTGGCGCTCCGTTACTGCTTGCCATGCGGTAGCAGAGAGAACAGGCTATGACTAGGGTGGCTGGAGTCTTTGACAATTTTTAGTGCCTTCCTCTGACACCACCTGGTATGGTGCCATCTTGGATGGCAGGACGTTTGGCCCCAGTGATGCATTGGGCCATACGCACTACCCTCTGTAGTGCCTTGTGGTCGGAGGCCAAGCAGTTGCCATACCAGGCAGGGATGCAACCAGTCAGGATGCTCTCAATGGTGCTGCTGTAGAACCTTTTGAGGATCTGAGGACCCATGCCAAATCTTTTCAGTCAGTCTTTTTACGACTGTCTTGGTGTGCTTGGACAATGTTAGTTTGTTGGTGATGTGGACACCAAGGAACATGAAGCTCTCAACCTACTCCACTGCAGCAGAATGGGGGCGTGCTCGGTCCTCTTATCCCTGTAGTCCACAATCATCTCCAGACAGGAGACTATAGAGAGATAGATGGTACAGTACTACCACACAATAATATATGTGTGCGTGTATGTTTCAAACAGCTTGTTTGAATCAATCTGCCACCAGAGATTCATGATCTTATCTCCTGCTGAGTCATGAATTTCCCTCTCTCCCAGGTGATTCCTCGAACGACATGTCAGACCTGCTTTAACTGAAGTTCAGCAAGAGAACCGTGTTTACAAAGTAGTTTAAAAAGTAGTGAAGCGTTTTTTTTCAGCACGGTAGCTATCTAAGCTTTGAATCAGGGTATAACATGACTAAAGGGAAGCATTACAAATGTCAACAGCATGGCACAATATTTTTGAAAAAGCATATGATATGACAAATGAGAAAAAAAATAGGTATTACATATATTATGGACATAAGAAGCAAAAGGAATCAAAACTCAGCTGCTTTACAGAAGACACAACTCTCTCTCTCTCTGTGTGTGTGTGTGTGTGTGTGTGTGTGTGTGTGTGTGTGTGTGTGTGTGTGTGTGTGTGTGTGTGTGTGTGTGTGTGTGTGTGTGTGTGTGTGTGTGTGTGTGTGTGTGTGTGTGTGTGTGTGTGTGTGTGAAGGAGGACAAACTGGCAGACTGATGTGTACGCTCAGTGGAATCCAGGAAATAGGAGAATGTCAGTGGGGAGATCCTGGGAAGAGTAGGAGAGGAGAAGGAGGGGTAGGAGGGAGGAGGAGGGGTAGGAGGGAGGAGGAGGGGTAGGAGGGAGGAGGAGGAGTTGGAGGAGAATTGAGCAGTGGAAGGTATTTTCATTCCTAATCCAGAGACACTAGTTTCCTTTGAAACAGCTCATCCCCCCCAAGCTCATTGAGCTGCTCAGGGAGCTTTTCAAAGACTGTTTTTATTGATTTGGCAGAACAGGAGTGAAGAGAACTTAACCAGCAGTTTGCATGCACGCACGCATAAGATATATGGCAAAGGAAATAGCTTCTTTGGGGGCATGCAAAACCCACACTCACCACAGTAAAAAAAAAAAAAAAAAAAAAAAAAAAGAGTCAAGAATGGAGACTGATAAATAATTAGACATCAAAGCAGTAAGCTATTTTAGAACGAGTTGCACATATATGACCTTGCAACCTTTCATCTTGGCAACGGGTCAAATGGAACAGCTAATAAGTTATTCAGAAAAGCGTAGTATAAATGTTAACAGCAGAAATTTAGGGGAGGAAGGGGTAACAGATGGTGGCTGACATTTACCTCTGTCCAATTTGTATCATTAAAACGTACACGTGGAAACACTTAGCAAAAAGCCGTATGGATTCAGCGATCATAGAATACTCTAAAATGGAGATTCAAACAGAGTGACATTGGAGACCATTATCTTTGGAAATAGATCTATGCCTGAACTGTAAACAGCACAACATTGTACGTATTTGTTTAATGAGCGACATTAGCTCACCAGTCAATAGGCTGTATAGTGAAGTGGTTTCCCACAGTAAAAGTCCTGCTATAAGAGCTATGATGTTATTATGTATGAACTCTTCACAGTTGTGTTCTTCTTTAGATGTCACTGAGTAGGCTGATACCACATTTCAAGGACCCAAGATCCATAGGTAAGGCTGTACATTGGAATATGAATGTTCGATACACATAGTAGTTTCACTGGTGAGCTAATGTGGCTCATTTCAATTCCTGCAATAAGAGCTATGATGTTAATATTTGTGTTAACCAACGTTTCCTAAATTCAGTCCTGGGGCCTCCCTTGGTTGCACATTTATTTATTTATTTTTTCCCTAGCACTACACAGCTGATTCAAACAACTCATCATCATCAAGCTTTGATTATTTGAATCAGCTATTTACTGCTCAGGCAAAAAACTAAACGTGCACCCCTTAGGGTCCCCAGGACGCTGGAGTCTTCTGTGGATGTCACTGAGTAGGCTGATACCCCATTTCATGGACCCATAGGTAAGAATGTACATTTGCAATATGAATGTCTAACACGCACAATAGACTGACTGGGGAGGTGATTTCGCCCCAGTCAAAGTCCTCCAATAAGAGCTGCTATGATAATGTGTGTAAAGTCTTCACAGTTGTGTTCTGTGGGTGTCACTGAATTGGCTGATACCCCATTTAATTGATTCACAATCCATAGGCAAGGCTATACAGTGAAATATATGTATGCCCCCAATGCAATTATGAAGTCTAATACATCCACAGTGTGATTTAAACTCATTTGTCCTTTGTCAAATTAACAAATTATTTATTTTTGTTGAATTCATATAACAACATATCCAAACTTGTTAAGCATCATCTAGTGCAAATATGACATGATTACAGTATTTGTATCCGTTTCAATGTGGGACCTTTATTTTGAAGGCGAACCGCAAATTCCACTATTGTGGCTAGCTTCACATACAGTGCTGGTACCTGTTGAAAATTACGTATCTACTGATTTCTGGCATTTTCGTGTGGAGGCATGCATCCAAGACTTAGGTCGGCTAGCCGCTATAAGGGACACATAGGTCAAATCAAATCAAATCATATTATATTTGTCAAATGCACCGAATGCAACTTACAAGCCCTTAAAACCTCTTTGGGATTTGGGGCAGCATTGGGAGGTTTGAATGAAAAGCGTACCCAGAGTAAACTGCCTATTACTCAGGCCCAGAAGCTAGAATATGCATATAATAAGTTAATTAATTAAACACTCTAACGTTTTCAAAACTGTTCAAATAATGTCTGTGAGTATAACAGAACTCATATGGCAGGTGAAAACCTGAGAAAAATCCAACCAGGAAGTGGGAATTCTGAGGTTTGTAGTTTTCAAGTGAATGCCTATCGAATATCCAGTGTCTGTGGGGTCAGATTGCACTTCCCAAGGCTTCCAGTAGATTGTTGTTGTTTCAGGCTTCTATTGTGAAAGGGGAGTGAATAAGAGCACTCAGAGTAAGTGGCTCAGCTGAAAGGCATGAGTTGTTTATGGCGCGTGACCATGAGCGCGACGTTCGTTCCCTTTCCTTTTCTAAACGCGCGAACAAAAAGGAGGTTTTTGGACGTAAATATTAACTTTCTTGAACAAAACAAACATATATTGTGTAACATGGAGTCCTGGGAGTGCCACCAGATGAAGATCATCAAAGGTAAGTGATTAATTTTAAAGCTATTTCTGAATTTTGTGACAGCTCTCCTTGGCTGGAAAATATCTGTATGGTTTTTGTGGCTAGGCGCTGTCCTAACATAATCACATGGTGTTGCTTTCGCCGTAAAGCCTTTTTGAAATCGGACACAGCAGCTGGATTAACAACAAGTTTATCTTTGCCCCACTGTACAGTATATAATACATGTACAGTGTTGCAAAAAAGTATTTAGTCAGCCACCAATTGTGCAAGATCTCCCACTTAAAAAGATGAGAGGGCCTGTAATTTTCATCATTGGTATCAACTACGACAGACAAAATGAGAAGGAAAAAATCCAGAAAATCATATGTAGGATTTTTAATGAATTTATTTGCAAATTATGGTGGAAAATACGTATTTGGTCAGCTACAAACAAGCAAGATTTCTGTCTCTCACAGACCTGTAACTTCTTCTTTTAAGAGGCTCCTCTGTCCTCCAATTGTTACCTGTATTAATGGCACCTGTTTGAACTTGTTATCAGTATAAAAGACACCTGTCCACAACCTCAAACAGTCACACTCCAAACTCCACTATGGCCAAGACCAAAGAGCTGTCAAAGGACACCAGAAACAAAATTGTAGACCTGCACCAGGCTGGCAAGACTGAATCTGGAATAGGTAAGCAGCTTGGTTTGAAGAAATAAACTGTGGGAGCAATTATTAGGAAATGGAAGACATACCACTGATAATCTCCCTTGATCTGGGGCTCCAAAGATCTCACCCCGTGGGAGTCAAAATGATCACAAGAACGGTGAGCAAAAATCCCAGAACCACACGGGGACCTAGTGAATGACCTGCAGAGAGCTGGGACCACTGCCTACCATCAGTAACACATTACGCTGCCAGGGACTCAAATCCTGCAGTGCCAGACGTCCCCCTGCTTAAGCCAGTACATGTCCAGGCCCGTCTGAAGTTTGCTAGAGAGCATTTAGATGATCCAGAAGAAGATTGGGAGAATGTCATATGGTCAGATGAAACCAAATTAGAACTTTTTGGTAAAAACTCAACTCGTCGTGTTTGGAGGACAAAGAATGGTAAGTTGCATCCAAAGAACACCATATCTACTGTGGCATGGGGGTGGAAACATCATGCTTTGGGGCTGTTTTTCTGCAAAGGGACCAGGACAGATCCGAAAGGAAAGAACTGGGGCCATGTATCGTGAGATTTTGAGTGAAAACCTCCTTCCATCAGCAAAGGCATTGAAGATGAAACGTGGCTGGGTCTTTCAGCATGACAATGATCCCAAACACACCGCCCGGGCAATGAAGGAGTGGCTTCGTAAGAAGCATTTCAAGGTCCTGGAGTGGCCTAGCCAGTCTCCAGATCTCAACCCTATAGAAAATCTTTGGAGGGAGTTGAAAGTCCGTGTTGCCCAGCAACAGCCCCAAAACATCACTGCTCTAGAGGAGATCTGCATGGAGGAATAGGCCAAAATACCAGCAACAGTGTGTGAAAACCTTGTGAAGACTTACAGAAAATGTTTGACCTCTGTCATTGCCAACAAAGGGTATATAACAAAGTATTGAGATAAACTTTTGTTATTGACCAAATACTTATTTTCCACCATAATTTGCAAATAAATTCATTAAAAATCCTACAATGTAATTTTCTAGATTTTTTTCTCATTTCGTCTGTCATAGTTGAAGTGTACCTATGACGAAAATTACAGGCCTCATCTTTTTAAGTGGGAGAACTTGCACAATTGGTGGCTGACTAAATACTTTTTTGCCCCACTGTATGTTGATTGGACTAAATTGTTTTGGTATCTTTTAGTTGTCACCGTATTAGACTAAGCAGAGGTGATTTGATGATGCTGAAATGTTGAGGTTGAAATGGTGCTGGAACAGTGGAAGAAGCTCCAGTTTTCTTTACAACTTGCGGTAACTCTGTGGTTACAAAATCAATAGTTGTTCCGAAAATGTCAGAAATATTAACTTACTTGACCTGCTGTAGGTCATGTAACTGTCTGTTACTGTATATGCAATATGCTTTGTGGACTTCACTGGACAGAGGTTGCTATCTAGTTTTGTGATAAAACAAAGGTGTGGTTGATTTTTATTCTGATTGTCTATGTCTTTTTGGCCTATATATCACAGTCGCAAGGAATATGAATTAACAGGTTATAGAGCAAACAACATACTTATCACAACACTGAGGTTCGCTAGCTAGCTTCACACCGATTACAATTACAAGGAGGAGGTTATCCTAGATCACTAGCCCTACTCTGAGACGCTTTGTAAAGCCCTGGAAGAAAGCTGTTGTCATATTCCTTGCACAGCAGTCCTTTCACCACTGGACCCTAGAGCAGGGGTAGGCAACCCTGTTCCTGGAGTGCCACAGGCATTGCAGGATTTTGTTTAAACTATGCATCACACCAGGGGTGCATTCAGTTCGCTTGAATGTTTGCTACATTTCGGAATGGTTTGTACCGAACGCCATGTTTTCCCAAAACATTCTTGTATGTTCTTAAACAGACTTTGAAATGTGTTTGCTCTGTTCGGTGGGTGTGCCCGGGGTGTGGCTTGAAGCAATGAGTGAAGAATTTAAAGGGCAGCAGTACATTTTGAAACCACAAATCAACCCCTCCCTGTTTTTCAACTAGTCATTCAGTACAAAACCATTTCCGTTCTATGGAACATTCTATAACGTTTTTATGTACTGAACGCAGCCCTGATCAACTGATCAGTGATTGCCTAAATTCAACATACCTGGTCTTCCAGGTCGGTTAAATAACAAATGTGACTGGCCTGCGACACTCCCGGACCAGGGATGTCTACCTGTGCTCTAGCGCAGGGTCCCCCGCCCCTATGCACGTTTACTATTTTGCCCTAGCACTACACAGCTAATTCAAATAATCAAAGCTTGATGAAGAGTTGGTTAATTGAATTAGCTGTGAAGTGCTAGGGCAAAAAACTAAATGTGCACCGAGGGGGGGGACCAAGTTTGGGAAACCCTGCCTTAGAGGTATTAGTAAATGCTTATGAACTGAATATTGCATATGAATTTCCATTTATCAGCTAAACTAACAAAATGGTTGACTTGTTTAGCAACATGTGCAGTACATGCTAAGGTGAGGAAAAGTATGCAATGCATTTGTCGTCATCTCCCTATCAGGCCACTGTATGCTGTGACATGGGCCTGGATGGCACATTTTCAAGCTGCCTGACTAAAGACTGTCCTTCAGTGGTACTGGAAACAAGGGCCTGACCTGGGAGTACAACTACATTCTCTCTCTGTCTCACAGCAATGTTTGTTATTTTTTTGTATTGCTTATTTCACTTTTTGTTACATGGAGTGGAACAGGGAAATCCAAGAGCAGACTCAGACGAGGAGACTGGGATGAAGTAACCAAGGTATTTATTGAAACACAGGGGGAAGATGGAGTGCAGGCCAGTGGAAGCTCAGGCAAGTTGCAGGAAACCAGGTGCTGAGGCTGGAGCGAGAGAGGTTGGGACAGGATCTAAATAGTAACACATGACTATAAACGTAGACTGAGTGAGCAGAGATTATGATTTGGAAGTTTGGAAGTGGCATGACTGAGTATTTGTAGAGGTCTTGATTATGGAACAGGTTGCAGCTGGTGGGGATCGGCTCTAACTCCAGCACACCTGTCTCCGCCCACACAATCACACACACAGAGGGACAGAGCACTGGGGGAGTGGCGGCAGGTCAAGGAGACACAGGATGAGCAGTGGGGGGCATAGCAGGAGCAGACTTAATACTTTTGTTTATTATCTACAGTTGAAGTTGGAAGTTTACATACACCTTAGCCAAATATATTTAAACTCAGTTTTTCACAATTCATAATATGTAATCCTAGTAAAAAAAAGTCTGTTTTAGGTCAGATAGGTTCACCACTTTAAGAGTGTGAAATGTCAGAATAATAGTAGAGAGAATTATATATTTCAGCTTTTATTGCTTTCATTACATTTCCAGTGGATCAGAAGTTTACATACTCAATTAGTATTTGGTTGCATTGCCTTTAAATATTTGAATAACTTGGGTTAAACTTTTTGGGTAGCCTTCCACAAGCTTCCCGAGAATAAGTTCTGTGAATGTTGTCCCATTCCTCCTGACAGAGCTGGTGTAACTGAGTCAGGTTTGTAGGCCTCCTTGCTCGCACATGCTTTATCAGTTCTGCCCATAAATGTTCTATAGGGTTGAGGGCGTTATGATGGCCACTCCAATACCTTGACTTTCCTGTTCTTAAGCCATTTTGCCACAACTTTGGAAGTATGCTTAGGGTCATTGTCCATTTGGAAGATCCATTTGCGACCAGGCTTTAACTTCCTGACTGATGTCTGAGATGTTGCTTCAATATATCCACATAATTCTTCTCCTCATGAAGCGATCTATTTTGTGAAGTGCACCAGTCCCCCCTGCAGCAAAGCACCCACACAACAAATTGCTGACACGGTGCTTCACGGTTGGGATGGTGTCTTTGGCTTGCAAGCCTCCCACTTTTTACTCCTAACATAACGATGGTCATTATGGCCAAACAGTTCATTTCTGTTTAATCAGACCAGAGGACATTTCTCCAAAAGTACGATCTTTGTCCCCATGTGCAGTTGCAAACCGTAGTCTGGCTTTTTTACGGAGGTTTTGAAGCAGTGGCTTCTTCCTTGCTGAGTGGTCTTTCAGGTTATGTCGATATAGGACTCGTTTTACTATGGATATAGATACTTTTGTACCTGTTTCCTCCAGCATCTTCACAAGGTCCTTTGCTGTTGTTCTGGGATTGATTTGCACTTTTCGCACCAAAGTACATTCATCTCTAGGAGACAGAACGCGCCTCCTTCCTGAGCGGTATGACGGCTGCCTGGTCCCATAGTGTTTATACTTGCATACTATTGTTTGTACAGATGAACGTGGTACCTTCAGGCATTAGGAAATTGCTCCAAAGGATGAACCAGACTTGTGGAGTTCTACAATTTTTTTCTGAGGTCTTGGCTGATTTCTTTTGATTTTCCCATGATGTCAAGCAAAGAGGCATTGAGTTTAGGCCTTGAAATACATCCACAGGTACACCTCCAATTGACTCAAATGATGTCAATTAGCCTATCAGAAGCTTCTAAAGCCATGACATAATTGCCAAGCTGTTTAAAGGCACAGTCAACTTAGTGCATGTGAACTTCTGACCCACTGGAATTGTGATACAGGGAAATAATCTGTCTGTAAACAATTGTTGGAAATATTATTCACAAAGTGGATGACCGAACCGACTTGCCAAAACTATAGTTTGTTAACAAGACAGTGGTTGAAAAATGAGTTTTAATGATTCCAACCTAAGTGTATGTAAACTTCTGAATTCAACTGTATTTCAGCGGTACTACCAGTAGAGCTGGTATGTGTCTCAATGGATGCAGGACTTACTAAATGGACTGTTTGAAAATGTGAAGAATAACATTTTTAAAAACAATTAAATGTAGTTATAAAAAAGAAATGTGAATCACATTTTAATTTTGCGTACCCCTGAGGTTCCCCAGTTTGGGACTACATGCCCTAGAGCACACAAAAAACTATACATACCTCGGCCTAAACATCAGAGCCACAGGTAACTTCCACAAAGCTGTGAACGATCTGCGAGACAAGGCAAGAAGGGCCTGCTATGCCATCAAAAGGAACATAAAAATCAACATCCCAATTAGGATCTGGCTAAAAATACTTGAATTAGTTATAGAACCCATTACCCTTTACGGTTGTGAGGTCTGGGGTCCGCTCACCAACCAAGAATTTACTAAACGGGACAAACACCAAATTAAGACTATGCATGCAGAATTCTGCAAAAATATCCTCAGTGTACAACTTAAAACACCAAATAATGCATGCAGAGCAGAATTAGGCCGATAAACAATAATGGTCAAAATCCAGAAAAGAGCCATTAAATTATTCCACCACCAAAAAGGAAGAGATTTTCAAACCTTTCATAACAATGCCATCACCTACAGAGAGATGAGCCTGGAGAAGAGTCCCCTAAACAAGATGGTTCTGGGGCTCTGTTCACAAACACAAACAGACCCCACAGAGCCCCAGGACAGCAACACAATTAGACCCAACCAAATCATGAGAGAACTAAACAATTATTACAAATTAACATTGAGAAAGGCCACCATAGGCAGACCTAGCTATCAAGAGAAGACAGGATATGCGCACACTGCCCACAAAATGAGGTGGAAACTGAGCCAAATGTATGACCATATTAGAGACACATATTTCCCTTAGATTACACAGACCCATAAAGAATTTGAAATATGGGAGTTGTGATAAACTCCCATATCTATTGGGTGAAATACCACAGTGTCCCATCACAGCAGCAAGATTTGTGACCTGTTGCCACAAATACAACCCATATTTGTCTCGCAAATAATATATGTGAAATGTGTTATTCTTTTGTAACCTTTGAGAGGGAGCGAGAGAGAGAGACTGACTATTTGGGCTGTCTCTGCCTGTATTCTAGGACCTGACGACCAAGAGCATGTAAAGAAACGGTTTTAAAAAATAATGGGAAGAGGAGAGTAGCTCCACATACCAATAATAACACATAACAAAGAAGATTTCCTGTCCTTGATGATCGCATAATGTCATACATCACATATTTTACGTAGTATCATTCTCTGGGCAAGTTTGAACCGCTAAAGCAATGGCAACAACAAATTAGAAGTGCTGGCATTGTCCAACTCTACAACCAGGAGTCAGTATTCACCCTCCCTCTCAGATACTGCCTGGTGCCAACAAGTCAAATGTCACTTGGTCCAACTAAGACCCATGCCTATCACACCCACACAAGGCCCCTGTAACACTCAACACTTTGAATGGCTAAACTGTTTCCATTTGGAAGAAAGAACAGGCCATCGTCAACCAGGCTTTTGTAAAGTGACATCCCTTTACAGCTAGAGAAGGTCACTCTCTCATCCACAACAGACGACAAATATATGGCAACAGAAACGGCTAATGGATGTGGGTCAGACA
Organism: Oncorhynchus keta; assembly: GCF_023373465.1. Classification (NCBI taxonomy): domain Eukaryota; kingdom Metazoa; phylum Chordata; class Actinopteri; order Salmoniformes; family Salmonidae; genus Oncorhynchus; species Oncorhynchus keta. The sequence continues at coordinate 4,099,974 of NC_068446.1, forward strand.
TAGGTTTGGTGTAGACTGTTACAATGTAGAGATGGAGTTGAGGTGGGGAGGTGGAGGCTGCTTACCTTGTGCTCGGTAGTCTTCTCCGGCAGACAATGTGCATATTGACAGAAGCAGGAGGAGGGTTCCCCTACAGGGACAAACAGCACAGTTAGTCAAGGGAAGGAACGCGGGAAACAAATACGAGATATCCTTGATTTGAGTCAATGGATCCAAGTCGCAAATCATACCTAAAAGAGCCAAGTAAGATACTAACCATACAGCATGGATACTGCGCTCGGAGTCTTCATTACGACCCAAACATCTAATCATAGTTAGTCTATAGGTCACAATCTGCAGTGATGCTATGGCCACTGGGAAGCAGTGTCTGTCCACACTGCAATCAGACCGTAAGTCATAAATCAGCAACAAACCAAACATTTCATGCAACTGACATTGAGGACATTATGGTTCCGTCACAGCTGATATACTCTGAACTGTGGGAATACTATTTGGCTGGAGAAATTGTGGGAAAGAAACCAGACCTGAGGTAACTGTAGTTTCAATTATGCTTTGTGTAAAGTCTTTTTTGGTGGGTAGGGGACCAAATTGTTAGTTTGGACGCGACTAACTATTTAAATACAGATACCCCAAAAATGACTACTTTTTAAAACTATTTTAATAAAGATCTCCAAAAGTAACAGAACAATTTAACTATTAGAGAATACAGATCTGAGAAAGCAACTACTTTATAAACAATATTTGAATACTTTTCATAAACTATATGATTAGATGCCTTCGACTAATGGTGGTGTTGTATCTGGAACTGCATGTCAAAGATAGAAATGAACCCCTATACTATTACAATATATCTGACTGTCGTAATTGATCTACCCTATACATTTACAGTATATCTGAACATTCTGTAAATGTCCATTCTCCTGAATGATATTTTGTACTGCTAAGTATACATAAGGTGATGCTCAACTACTGTATGACTCTTTCAGCATGCCACTGAAAAGGGTTGAAAGCTGCTATTCATTTTATCATACCTGAAAATATTGCAGAGAAATTCAAAGCCATTTGCAAACAACAACAAAAAAGTTGGATGCTTAGCAAAAAAACAGCTTTAAACTTCTTTGTCCAGTGTTCTGGTTTCAAACACACACTATAAGATATTTAAAGGGGTAGTTTTTTCGGGAATAGAAACTGACATGATTTTTCACCTACCTCGGCAGTAGTTGATTCCAGAAGGCAGTTTTTAGATATTTACTTTCCTTTCAACACTTAATAGCCATATTTTGTTACCGTTACAGTTTTGTTACCGTTACAGTTTTGTTACAGTTTTGTTACCTTTACAGTTTTGTTACCGTTATAGTTTTGTTACCTTTACAGTTTTGTTACAGTTTTGTTACCGTTACAGTTTTGTTACAGTTTTGTTACCGTTACAGTTTTGTTACCGTTACAGTTTTGTTACCGTTACAGTTTTGTTACCGTTACAGTTTTGTTACCGTTACAGTTTTGTTACCTTTACAGTTTGTTACAGTTGTGTTACCTTTACAGTTTTGTTACCTTTACAGTTTTGTTACCATTACAGTTTTGTTACCGTTACAGTTTTGTTACCTTTACAGTTTTGTTACCGTTACAGTTTTGTTACAGTTTTGTTACCGTTACAGTTTTGTTACCGTTTTGTTACAGTTTTGTTACAGTTTTGTTACCGTTACAGTTTTGTTACCGTTACAGGTTTTGTTACCGTTACAGTTTTGTTACCTTTACAGTTTTGTTACCGTTACAGTTTTGTTACAGTTTTGTTACCTTTACAGTTTTGTTACCTTTACAGTTTTGTTACAGTTTTGTTACCGTTACAGTTTTGTTACCATTACAGTTTTGTTACCATTACAGTTTTGTTACCGTTACAGTTTTGTTACCGTTACAGTTTTGTTACCGTTACAGTTGTTACCTTTACAGTTTTGTTACCGTTACAGTTTTGTTACCGTTACAGTTTTGTTACAGTTTTGTTACCTTTACAGTTTTGTTACCGTTTTTTGTTACCTTTACAGTTTTGTTACCTTACAGTTTTGTTACCGTTTACAGTTTTGTTGTTACAGTTTTGTTACCTTTACAGTTTTGTTACCGTTTTGTTACAGTTTTGTTACCGTTACAGTTTTTACAGTTACCTTTACAGTTTTGTTACCGTTTTGTTACAGTTTTGTTACAGTTTTACCTTACAGTTTTGTTACAGTTTTGTTACCAGTTTTGTTACAGTTTTGTTACCGTTTTTTGTTACAGTTTTGTTACAGTTACAGTTTTGTTACCTTTTTTGTTACCTTTACAGTTTTGTTACCTTTACAGTTTTGTTACCGTTTACAGTTTTGTTACAGTTTTGTTACGTTACAGTTTTGTTACAGTTTTGTTACCTTTGTTACAGTTTTGTTACCGTTTTGTTACAGTTTTGTTACCGTTACAGTTTTGTTACAGTTTTGTTTCCGTTTTGTTACACAGTTTTGTTACCGTTACAGTTTTGTTACCGTTACAGTTTTGTTACCTTTACAGTTTTGTTTACAGTTTTGTTACCTTTACAGTTTTGTTACCTTTACAGTTTTGTTACAGTTTTGTTACCTTACAGTTTTGTTACCGTTACAGTTTTGTTACAGTTTTGTTACCTTTACAGTTTTGTTACCGTTACAGTTTTGTTACCGTTACAGTTTTGTTACAGTTTTGTTTCCGTTACAGTTTTGTTACCGTTACAGTTTTGTTACCAGTTTTGTTACAGTTTTGTTACCGTTACAGTTTTGTTACCGTTACAGTTTTGTTACAGTTTTGTTACCGTTACAGTTTTGTTACAGTTTTGTTACCTTTACAGTTTTGTTACCTTTACAGTTTTGTTACCTTTACAGTTTTGTTACAGTTTTGTTACCGTTACAGTTTTGTTACAGTTTTGTTACCGTTACAGTTTTGTTACAGTTTTGTTACCGTTACAGTTTTGTTACAGTTTTGTTACCGTTACAGTTTTGTTACAGTTTTGTTACCGTTACAGTTTTGTTACCGTTAGTTTTGTTACCGTTACAGTTTTGTTACCGTTACAGTTTTGTTACCGTTACAGTTTTGTTACCGTTACAGTTTTGTTACAGTTTTGTTACCTTTACAGTTTTGTTACCTTTACAGTTTTGTTACAGTTTTGTTACCGTTACAGTTTTGTTACCGTTACAGTTTTGTTACAGTTTTGTTACCAGTTTTGTTACAGTTTTGTTACCGTTACAGTTTTGTTACCGTTACAGTTTTGTTACAGTTTTGTTACCGTTACAGTTTTGTTACCGTTACAGTTTTGTTACCGTTACAGTTTTGTTACAGTTTTGTTACCGTTACAGTGTTGTTACAGTTTTGTTACAGTTTTGTTACAGTTTTGTTACCATTACAGTTTTGTTACAGTTTTGTTACCGTTACAGTTTTTTTGTTACCGTTTTATTACCTTTACAGTTTTGTTACCTTTACAGTTTTGTTACCGTTACAGTTTTGTTACAGTTTTGTTACCTTTACAGTTTTGTTACAGTTTTGTCACCGTTACAGTTTTGTTACCGTTACAGTTTTGTTACAGTTTTGTTACCGTTTTGTTACCGTTACAGTTTTGTTACCGTTACAGTTTTGTTACAGTTTTGTTAACGTTACAGTTTTGTTACCTTTACAGTTTTGTTACAGTTTTGTTACCGTTACAGTTTTGTTACAGTTTTGTTACCGTTACAGTTTTGTTACAGTTTTGTTACCGTTACAGTTTTGTTACAGTTTTGTTACCTTTACAGTTTTGTTACCTTTACAGTTTTGTTACCGTTACAGTTTTGTTACCGTTACAGTTTTGTTACAGTTTTGTTACAGTTTTGTTACCGTTACAGTTTTGTTACCTTTACAGTTTTGTTACAGTTTTGTTACCGTTACAGTTTTGTTACCTTTACAGTTTTGTTACCGTTACAGTTTTGTTACAGTTTTGTTACCGTTACAGTTTTGTTACAGTTTTGTTACCTTTACAGTTTTGTTACCGTTACAGTTTTGTTACCGTTACAGTTTTGTTACAGTTTTGTTACAGTTTTGTTACAGTTTTGTTACCTTTTTGTTACAGTTTTTGTTACCGTTTTGTTACCGTTACAGTTTTGTTACCTTACAGTTTGTTACAGTTTTGTTACAGTTTTGTTACCGTTATAGTTTTGTTACCTTTACAGTTTTGTTACAGTTTTGTTACAGTTTTGTTACCTTTACAGTTTTGTTACCGTTACAGTTTTGTTACCGTTACAGTTTTGTTACCGTTACAGTTTTGTTACCTTTACAGTTTTGTTACCGTTACAGTTTTGTTACCGTTACAGTTTTGTTACCTTTACAGTTTTGTTACAGTTTTGTTACCGTTACAGTTTTGTTACAGTTTTGTTACCGTTTTGTTACAGTTTTGTTACCGTTACAGTTTTGTTACAGTTTTGTTACCGTTAGTTTTGTTACAGTTTTGTTACCTTTACAGTTTTGTTACCGTTACAGTTTTGTTAGTTTTGTTACCGTTACAGTTTTGTTACAGTTTTGTTACCTTTACAGTTTTGTTACAGTTTTGTTACCGTTACAGTTTTGTTACCGTTACAGTTTTGTTACAGTTTTGTTACCGTTACAGTTTTGCTACCTTTTCAGTTTTGTTACAGTTTTGTTACCGTTACAGTTTTGTTACCTTTACAGTTGTGTTACCGTTACAGTTTTGTTACCGTTTTGTTACCGTTACAGTTTTGTTACAGTTTTGTTACCTTTACAGTTTTGTTACAGTTTTGTTACAGTTTTGTTACCTTTACAGTTTTGTTTCAGTTTTGTTACCTTTACAGTTTTGTTACAGTTTTGTTACCGTTACAGTTTTGTTACAGTTTTGTTACCGTTACAGTTTTGTTACAGTTTTGTTACAGTTTTGTTACAGTTTTGTTACCTTTACAGTTTTGTTACAGTTTTACAGTTTTGTTACAGTTTTGTTACCGTTACAGTTTTGTTACAGTTTTGTTACCGTTACAGTTTTGTTACCGTTACAGTTTTGTTACAGTTTTGTTAACGTTACAGTTTTGTTACCTTTACAGTTTTGTTACAGTTTTGTTACCGTTACAGTTTTGTTACCGTTACAGTTTTGTTACAGTTACAGTTTTGTTACAGTTTTGTTACCGTTACAGTTTTGTTACCGCAGCATCAACACTTAACATTAAACTGTTATTGTGCCCATGTAATAAAACTGCCATTACTTTTGGAGCAACATTTTATTAGCATGTTGTTACATAATTCTTTGATAATTGCAATTTAATTGTATTTGTATTTATTATGGATCCCCGTTCTTCCTGGGGTCCAGCAAAATTAAGGTAGATATATATGCAATCTTAAAAACATTACAATAAATCTCACACCGCATATCTACATCACAAAATCTATGTGCATGTGTGTGTATAGTGCGTATGTTTTGTGTGTGTATGCACTTCTGTTCCACAGTCCCTGCTGTACAATAAGGTGTATTTTTATGCACCTCCCATCGTCTGTTCTTGACTTGGGGACTGTGAAGAGACCTCTGGTGGCATGTCTTGTGGGTTATGCATGGGTGTCTGAGCTGTGTGCTAGTAGTTTAAACAAACAGATCAGTGTATTCAACATGTCAATACAAGTAGTGATGAAGTCAATCTCTCCTCTACTGACATGCATATTTTTAATGTTAGCTCTCCATGCACATCTAAGAGCCAGCCGTGCTGCCCTGTTCTGGGCCAATTGTAATTTTCCTAACTCCCTCTTCACTTGTAGGACATGCCCTGCCCGTAGGACATGCACTGTTTATAGCGTTGTTAAGATGGCAGAGCAACACTTTATTATGGACAAACCTCTCCCCATCTTAACTATTGTTCAAATAAAAATCTAATCGTATTTGTCACATGCGCCGTTTAGAACGCATGTGACAAATAAAGGTGTAGACCGTGAAATGCTTACGGGGGTCAATGTACATAGTACAGATGGCCATTTGATTAATTATTCTGCCGTCTTATGGCTTGGGGGTAGAAGCTGTTAACCTCTATGGGATCCCCCCCGGTTGAGCTAACGTAGGTTAATATGATTAGCATGAGGTTGTAAGTAACAAGAACATTTCACAGGACACAGACATATCTGGTATGGGCAGAAAGCTTACATTCTTGTTAATCTAACTGCACTGTCCAATTTACAGTAGCTGTTACAACGAAAGAATACCATTCGATTGTTTGAGGAGAGTGCACAGTTATGAGCTTGAAAATGTATTAATAAAACCAATTAGACACATTTGGGCAGTCTTGATACAACATTTTGAACAGAAAAGCAATGGTTCATTTAATCTGTCTCAAACGTTGTACATACACTGCTGCCATCTAGTGGCCAAAATATAAATTGCATCTAACCTGAAATAGTACATTATGGAATTTGCCTTGCGTTTCAAAGATGATGGGACAAAAAAATTAAAAAGCATGTTTTACTTTGTAATATCTTTTACCAGATCTAATGTGTTATATTCTCCTACATTAATTTCAAATTTCCACAAGCGTCAAAGTCTTTCCTTTCAAACGGTATAAACGGTATAAAGAAAATGCATATCCTTGCTTCAGGTCCTGAGCTACAGGCAGTTAAGATTTGGGTATGTCACTTCAGGCAAAAATGTCAAATATGGGTAAGATCCTTAATTAACAAAGGCTTCCAAAATGGCAGCAACTACTGGGCAAAACAGACGTAAAGGACATGGCAAATGCTCAACCATTTAAGGTTTAAGATCAGCTGTAACTCCAATCTGTTCCTCATAGAAATTAATGGAGACCCGTAACCATATAGCAGTTCAATTGGTACAGAATTCTCACTCACGGGTGAAACAAATACGGTCTCTGAAAAGGCACGCCTCAACATATGTTAATGAGACAGAAACAACAATACCCTGAACCCACTAGTGGTCAAAACGTTTTTGGAGCTCCAAAGATACGGAACTGTGGAATTACAGTACCATTCAAAATACAGAAATCCTTTCCCCAGCCAAAACATTTTCCCACAATGCACCATCATTTACAGTATGCTGCAGTTAAACATTTCAGAGTATTTTACTGTTGATAATACACAAAATTACTGTATAAATACCATAGAGAGAGAGAAAGAGTCAAAGTGATAGACAGAGGGATAAAGAAAAGAGCGAAAGAAGAAAGAGAGAGTGAGAGGAGAGGAAATAGAAGGAACAACACTTGAGACCCTGTCACCTGTTCCCCATCGAGATACCGGTGTTTTTTTTTATTTCTTATTTCACCTTTATTTAACCAGGTAGGCTAGTTGAGAACAAGATCTCATTTGCAACTGCGACCTGGCCAAGATAAAGCATAGCAATTCGACACATACAACAACAGAGTTACACATGGAATAAACAAAACATAGTCAATAATACAGTAGAACAAAAGAAAACAAAAAGTCTATAAACAGTGAGTGCAAATGAGGTAAGATAAGGGAGTTAAGGCAATCAATAGGCCATGGTGGCGAAGTAATTACAATATAGCAATTAAACACTGGAATGGTAGATGTGCAGAAGATTATTGTGCAAGTAGAGATACTAGGGTGCAAAGGAGCAAGATAAATTAATTAATTCAGTATGGGGATGAGGTAGGTAGATAGATGGGCTGTTGGCAGCAAAGAACTGGAAGGAAAGACGACCAAAGGAGGAATTGGCTTTGGGGGTGACCAGTGATATATACCTGCTGGAGCGCGTGCTACGAGTGGGTGCTGCTATGGTGACCAGTGAGCTGAGATAAGGCGGGGCTTTACCTAGCAGAGACTTGTAGATAACCTGTAGCCAGTGGGTTTGGCGACGAGTATGAAGCGAGGGCCAACCAACGAGTGTTCGGGCCGCAATGGTGGGTAGTGTATGGGGATTTGGTGACAAAACCGATGGCACTGTGATAGACTGCATCCAGTTTGTTGAGTAGAGTGTTGAAGGCTATTTTATAGATGACATCACCGAGGGTATGTTTGGCAGCATGTGTGAAGGATGCTTTCATGCGATACAGGAAGCCAATTCTAGATTTAATTGTGGATTGGAGATGCTTAATGTGAGTCTGGAAGGAGAGTTTACAGTCTAGCCAGACAACTAGGTATTTGTAGTTGTCCACGTATTCTAAGTCAGAGCCGTCCAAAGTAGTGATGCTGGACGGGCGAGCAGGTGCGGGCAGTGATCGGTTGAAAAGCATGCATTTACTTGTACTTGCGTTTAAGAGCAGTTGGAGGCCACGGAAGAAGAGTTATATGGCATTGAAGCTCGTCTGGAGGTTAGTTAACAATGTCCAAAGAGGGGCCAGAAGTATACAGAATGGTGTCGTCTGCGTAGAGGTGTACCAGAGAATCACCAGCAGCAAGAGCAACATCATTGATGTATACAGAGAAGAGTCGGCCCGAGGATTGAACCCTGTGGCACCCCCATAGAGACTGCCAGAGGTCCGGACAACAGGCCCTCCGATTTGACCCACTGAGCTCTATCAGAGAAGTAGGTGGTAAACCAGGCGAAGCAATCATTTTAGAAACCAAGGCTGTCGAGTCTGCCAATAAGAATGTGGTGATTGACAGAGTCGAAAGCCTTGGCCAGGTCGATGAATACGGCTGCACAGTAATGTCTCTTATCGATGGCGGTTATGATGCCGTTAAGGACCTTGAGCGTGGCTGAGGTGCACCCATGACCAGCTCTGAAACCAGATTGCATAGCGCAGAAGGTACGGTGGGATTCAAAATGGTCGGTATTCTGTTTGTTAACTTGGCTTTCGAAGACCTTAATAAAAAGACAGGGTAGGATAGATATAGGTCTGTAGCCGTTTGGGTCTAGAGTGTCACCCCCTTTGAAGAGGGGGATGACCGCGGCAGCTTTCCAATCTATGGGAATCTCAGACGATACGAAAGAGAGGTTGAACAGGCTAGTAATAGGGGTTGCAACAATTTTGGCAGATCATTTTAGAAAGAGAGGGTCCAGATTGTCTAGCCCGGCTGATTATTTTAGGGGTCCAGATTTTGCAGCTCTTTCAGAACATCAGCTATCTGGATTTGGGTGAAGGAGAAATGGTGGGGGCTTTGGCGGGTTGCTGTGGAGGGTGCTGGGCAGTTGACCGGGGTAGGGGTAGCCAGGTGGAAAGCATAGCCAGCCGTAGAGAAATGCTTATTGAAATTCTCAATTATATTGGATTTATCAGTGGTGACAGTGTTTCCTAGCCTCAGAGCAGTGGGCAGCTGGGAGGAGGTGCTTTTATTCTCCATGGACTTTACAGTGTCCCAGAACTTTTATGAGTTGGTACTACAGGATGCAAATTTCTTTTTGAAAAAGCTAGCCTTAGCTTTCCTAACTGCCTGTGTATATTTGTTCCTAACTTCCCTGAAAGTTGCATATCACGGGGGCTATTCGATACTAATGCAGAACGCCACAGGATGTTTTTGTGCTGGTCAAGGGCAGACAGGTCTGTAGTGAACCAAGGACTATATCTATTCCTAGTTCTACATCTTTTGAATGGGGCATGCCTATTTAAGATGGTGAGGAAGGCACTTTTAAAGAATAGCCAGGCATCATCTACTGACGGGATAAGGTCAATGTCATTCCAGGATACCCCGGCCAGGTCAATTAGAAAGGCCTGCTCGCAGAAGTGTTTTAGGGAACATTTGACAGTGATGAGGGGAGGTCGTTTGGTCGCAGACTCGCAGACCCATTACGGATGCAGGCAATGAGGCAGTGATCGCTGAGATCTTGATTGAAAACAGCAGAGGTGTATTTGGAGGGCGAGTTAGTTAGGATGACATCTATGAGGGTGCCCGTGTTTACGGATTTGGAGTTGTACCTGTTAGGTTCATTAATAATTTGTGTGAGATTGAGGGCATCAAGTTTGGATTGTAGGATGGCCGGGGTGTTAAGCATGTCCCAGTTTAGGTCACCTAGTAGTACGAGCTCAGAAGATAGATGGGGGCAATAAATTCAAATATGGTATCGAGGGCACAGCTGGGGACAGAGGGGGGTCTATAGCAAGTGGCAACAGTGAGAGACTTGTTTCTGGAAAGGTGCATTTTTAGAAGTAGAAGCTCGAATTGTTTGGGTACAGACTTGGATAGTAATACAGAACTCTGCAGGCTTTCTTTGCAGTAGATTGCAACATCGCCCCCTTTGGCAGTTCTATCTTGGCGGAAAATGTTATAGTTAGAGATGGAGATTTCAAGGTTTTTGGTGGTTTTCCTAAGCCAGGATTCAGACACGACTAAGACATCCGGGTTGGCAGAGTGTGCTAAAGCAGTGAGTAAAACAAACTTAGGGAGTAGTCTTCAAATGTTAACATGCATGAAACCAAGGCTTTTACGGTTACAGAAGTAAACAAATGAGAGCACCTGGGGAGTAGGAGTGGAGCTAGGCACCGCAGGACCTGGATTAACCTCTACATCACCAGAGGAACACAGGAGAAGTAGGATAAGGGTATGGCTAAATGCTATACGACCTGGCCGTCTAGCATGTTCGGAACAGAGAGTAAAAAACAGCAGGTTTCTGGGCATGATAGCATAGATTCGAGGCATAGTGTACAGACAAAGGTAAGGTATGATGTAAGTACATTGGAGGTAAACCTAGGCATTGAGTAATGAAGAGAGAGATATAGAGAGACGTTTAAACCAGGTGATGTCATCATATATGTAGGAGGTGGGACAACATGGTTGATTAAGGCATACTGAGCAGGGCTAGAGGCTCTACAGTGAAATAAGACAGTAATCACTAACCAGGACAGTAATGGACGAGGCAAACTGATATTAGAGAGAGGCATGCGTAGCCAAGTGAACATATGGGTCCAGTGGGTGGTTGGGCTGACTGGGGACACGGCAATTCAGACAGTTAGCAGGCTGATACTAACGGGCTAACAGTTAGTAGGCGGGGCTAAACAAGCTAGCAGTTAGCAGACCGGGGCTGACAAGCTAGCAGACCAGGTTAGCAAGCAAGCAGTTAGCAGGGACTAGCAGTTAGCAGACCGGGGAAGGCAAGCTAGCAGTTAGCAGACCGAGGCAGGCAAGCAAGCAGTTAGCAGACCGGGGCTAGCAAGTTAGCCTTTGGGGAACGTCGCGATGGGGGTAATTCTGTTTTTGCCTCTTTGTGCGGTGACGTCGATAGGCCCGTTGTGGATTAGTAGGGTTCCAAGTAGCTCTAGGTAGCTAGCAGGCCTAGCAGGTTAGCAGAATGGGCCTTTAGCGGGCGTCGCGCCTGAGGGGCCTGTTGGAATCATCGGGCAGATTATGTCGGTATTCCAGTCGTAGAGGATCAGTGGGGTTCCGTGCCCCGTACCGGCAGTAGAAGGGGTCCGGATATTGTAGCCCAGAAGTGAGCTGGCCAGGCTAGCTTCAGGCTAATTGGTGCTTGCTCCGGGATGGAAACGCTAGTCAGGAGTGGTCACCCGGGATTGCGGTTAGCTAGTTGCGAAGATCCAGATGTTCAGAGTTTGCGGTAGGAATCTGGGGATATGGAGAGAAATAGGTCCGTTATGCTCTGGTTTGAGTCACGTTGTTCGAACTGGCGAGAGCTTTCCGAGCTAAAGGTTAGCTGATGACAACTAGCAATGGTTTGCTGACTGGTAGCTGGTAGGTAGTTAGCCGGCTAGCTTCAGTTGAGGGATTCCAGATCCGAAGTAAATAGAAATACTTTAGAAAAAAGCAGATCCACGCCACATTTGGTGAGGCGGGTTGCAGGAGAGTATTTAGAATTTGAGGTTTAGGAAAATATTTAACAAATATTTGCGAATAAAAAGTGGTAAAAAGATACATACAAGGGACACGACAGGACAAAGACGTCTGACTGCTACACCATCTTGGAAGTAACATTCCACTACTGGCAATACAGACACAAACACCCCCCACTGAAAAAAGAGGGGGAACATATAGGCTATATGCATACAATTATTAATCTGTCATTTATAAGGCCATCTTGGCAAGGTTTAAAAGTGGAAAATTATATAACACTTCCACTGAGTGTACAAAACATTAGGAACACATTCCTAATATTGAGTTTACACCCCCCTTTGCCCTCAGAACAGCCTCAATTCGCCGGGTTACAAATACTTTTGTAAAAAAGTAAAACTAGATGATTACTTCGATGATTACTTTTAAATTAAGAAAAAAAAAATCTTGGACACTTTGTTTTCACAACGACATTCAAATCAGCATTGAAAAAAGGTGCAAGTGTAAGTTTGTTCCACCTGAGCGAGTCTGACCACAAGTCCGAGACCACTATGATGACACACCAAATGTGTTTGATGGATCATGGGAAAAAGAGCAGGAATAGGCTCTTGTAGGCTACAGTCCAAGCTATGTCTTCCAATGGTGCGACTGCATCCAAAGATGATCAAACTTGAATAAATTCTTGGAGGAAAAGATGACAGCAGTGGTGTAGCCTACGGCGATACGGATATCACTTATTTTTTGTTAAAGACATGATGTGAATCACACTGCTGCTCTCTCATTTAGTTATTTGCGCTTTACAGATTGTGGTTGTTGTGGACGGCTGTTCACAAATGTAAATGTGTATTTGAACACAACAATGTTTTGAATTCAATACATTTAAACTGCCTGTCAATCATTGTTTTTGAAACCAGTAGACAGCCAGAGAAGAATCTGTTTTTGAAACCAGTAGACAGCCAGAGAAGAATCTGTTTTTGAAACCAGTAGACAGCCAGAGAAGAATCTGCTTTTGAAACCAGTAGACAGCCAGAGAAGAATCTGTTTTTGAAACCAGTAGACAGCCAGAGAAGAATCTGTTTTTGAAACCAGTAGACAGCCAGAGAAGAATCTGTTTTTGAAACCAGTAGACAGCCAGAGAAGAATCTGTTTTTGAAACCAGTAGACAGCCAGAGAAGAATCTGTTTTTGAAACCAGTAGACAGCCAGAGAAGAATCTGTTTTTGAAACCAGTAGACAGCCAGAGAAGAATCTGTTTTTGAAACCAGTAGACAGCCAGAGAAGAATCTGTTTTTGAAACCAGTAGACAGCCAGAGAAGAATCTGTTTTTGAAACCAGTAGACAGCCAGAGAAGAATCTGTTTTTGAAACCAGTAGACAGCCAGAGAAGAATCTGCTTTTGAAACCAGTAGACAGCCAGAGAAGAATCTGTTTTTGAAACCAGTAGACAGCCAGAGAAGAATCTGTTTTTGAAACCAGTAGACAGCCAGAGAAGAATCTGTTTTTGAAACCAGTAGACAGCCAGAGAAGAATCTGTTTTTGAAACCAGTAGACAGCCAGAGAAGAATCTGTTTTGAAACCAGTAGACAGCCAGAGAAGAATCTGTTTTGAAACCAGTAGACAGCCAGAGAAGAATCTGTTTTTGAAACCAGTAGACAGCCAGAGAAGAATCTGCTTTTGAAACCAGTAGACAGCCAGAGAAGAATCTGCTTTTGAAACCAGTAGACAGCCAGAGAAGAATCTGTTTTTGAAACCAGTAGACAGCCAGAGAAGAATCTGTTTTTGAAACCAGTAGACAGCCAGAGAAGAATCTGTTTTTGAAACCAGTAGACAGCCAGAGAAGAATCTGCTTTTGAAACCAGTAGACAGCCAGAGAAGAATCTGTTTTTGAAACCAGTAGACAGCCAGAGAAGAATCTGTTTTTGAAACCAGTAGACAGCCAGAGAAGAATCTGTTTTTGAAACCAGTAGACAGCCAGAGAAGAATCTGCTTTTGAAACCAGTAGACAGCCAGAGAAGAATCTGTTTTTGAAACCAGTAGACAGCCAGAGAAGAATCTGCTTTTGAAACCAGTTGACAGCCAGAGAAGAATCTGCTTTTGAAACCAGTAGACAGCCAGAGAAGAATCTGTTTTTGAAACCAGTAGACAGCCAGAGAAGAATCTGCTTTTGAAACCAGTAGACAGCCAGAGAAGAATCTGCTTTTGAAACCAGTAGACAGCCAGAGAAGAATCTGTTTTTGAAACCAGTAGACAGCCAGAGAAGAATCTGTTTTTGAAACCAGTAGACAGCCAGAGAAGAATCTGTTTTTGAAACCAGTAGACAGCCAGAGAAGAATCTGTTTTTGAAACCAGTTGACAGCCAGAGAAGAATCTGCTCTTGGACAGCTTCGTAGTGCAGATCCAAGCCTCCGGAATAAAAATGGGGCTTTTATTGCTCAATCCAATTCATGCTGATAAAAAAAAAACAATCCATATGCCTAATGGACACATGCTCAAACTTGCACACTTTTGATAGAACTGTAGTTGCTACATCCATTTTTGGATTTATAAATGATATATATTTATACATCCGTGGATTCTAGAATAATGTAACTCATGAAGTTAGTTCAGAACCCAAAATATAAGTTTGTTTTACTCCAATGTTTGTATATATTATAAATGTAAACAAACAATAACCTTTATGTCATGGATGGTCAGTACTTGCATCGAACAGCTCTGTCTATTAATCTGAGAGTGGTTACATTTCTCCAGACCCGTCCCTCAGCGTTTTACAAAAACAGAGGCGGGGAAACCGTTTTGTTATTGTTTCATCTGTGGATTTGCCCTTTAAACAGCTGCATATTATCAAGATATCAAAGTGTCACCAACAAAAAGGTAAACAATAGGCCTATAGCAAATGCAGCATATGGCATTCATTTTTCACATGTAAATAGCACTTTTCAATAGTGCTCTAAGCATGCCATTTCATGAGCGCTTATTTTCAACTCTAATCAATGAGCCCAATCAGTCCCCCATGACAACAAAATCATAAACAACAAGAGTAGGGCTGGCTAAGGTCATTCTTAGGTTAAACAATTTGGCTTAGATATACTTTTCCAGTCCTATTCATGTAGATCGAGGGCTATAACATTTATTGGAATGACTGGAATTCTGATAGACTCTGGTTTTTAATATAAAGATATCATTCAATCGTATTATTATATGTAGTAGGAAGTGATGGGTTAGAAGAAGCCTACATAACCAACCCATAAAGTAAAATTTAACATCCATATATGTCCAGCTATGTAAACTTTAACATTGATTTATCCTGCAATAGATGTCGTTCAATTGGTAACATACATTTTTGTCTTCTTCTAATGCCTCTTAAGGGGAAAGTAATCAGATGACGTTACTGATTACAATTGTGGACAGGTAACTAGTAACTAGAATGGATTACATTTAGAAAGTAACCTACCCAACCCTGCCCACAGGTATAGTAGTGCACTATATATGGAATTGGGTACCATTTCAGGCGCAGTCTTAGGCTTCTATTCAATCTGTTGATCCTCCATAACAACTCTGGCATCATGTTCCCTCCTATAGGCTACACTGAACTCAACCACAGTGCAGACATGGTAATCCAATGGTTCTAGTACAACTGAACAAATGTATTTGACAACATATCATACATTGGTATCAACTGCTAAGGTATGACGACTGCTAAGGCTTTGGATCTAGGGCTGTGATGGTCATGGTCAGTCTACTGTTCCCACATGCTTCAAGATGGCCACCATTGTTCCTGTACCCAAGAAAGCAAAGGTAACTGAACTAAATGACTATCACCCCATAGCACTCACTTCAGTCATCATGAAGTGCTTTGAGAGACTAATCAAGGATCATATCACCTCTACCTTACCTGATACTCTAGACCCCCTTCAATTTGCTTACCGCCCCAATAGATCCACAGACGATGCAATCGCCATTGCACAGCACACTGCCCTATCCCACCTGGACAAGAGGAACACATATGTAAGAATGCTGTTCATTGACTAGAGCTCAGCATCCAACACCATAGTACCCACCACACTCATAATTAAGCTTGAGGCTCTGGGTCTGAACCCCGCCCTGTGCAACTGGGTCCTGGACTTCCTGATAGGCCGCCCCCAGGTGGTGAAGGTAGGAAAATACACCTCCACTTAGCTGATAATCAAAACTGGGGCCCCACAAGGATGCGTGCTCGGCCCCATCCTGTACTCCCTGTTCGCCTATGACTGTGTGGCCACTCACAACAGTAGTAGGCCTGATTACCAACAATGATGACACAGCCTACAGTGAGGTGGTGAGGGCCCTGGGAGTTTGGTGCCAGGAAAATAACCTGTCACCCAACATCAACAAAACAAAGGAGCTGATTGTGGACTTCAGGAAACAGCAGAGGGAGCACCCCCCTATCCACATTGACAGGACAGCAGTGGAGAAGGTGGATAGCTTGAAGTTCCTCAGCGTACACATCAATGACAAACTGAAATGGTCCACACACACAGACAGTGTGGTGAAGATCTCGCAACAGTACCTCTTCAACCTCAGGAGTCTGAAGAAACTTGGCTTGGCACCTAAAACCCTCACAAACTTTTACAGATGCACAATAGAGGGCATCCTGTTGGGCTATATCACCGCCTGGTATGGAAACAGCACCGCCCGCAACCGCAGGGCTCTCCAGAAGGTGGTCTGCCCAACGCATCACCAGGAGCAAACTACCTGCCCTACAGAACACCTACAGCACCCAATGTTATAGGAAGGACATCAAAGACAACAACCACCTGAGCCACTGCCTGTTCACCCCGCTGTCATCCGGAAGGCGAGGTCAGTACAGGTGCATCAAAGCTGGGACTGTGAGACTGAAGAACAGCTTCTATCTCAAGGCCATCAGACTGTCAGATAGCCATCACTAGCACCTAAGAGGCTGCTGCCCTATATACATAGACTTGGAATCACTGGCCACTTTAATAATGGAACACTAGTCGCTTTAATAATATTTACATATTTTGCATTACTCATCTCATAAGTATATACTGTATTCTATCCTGCTCGCGCAAATGCTCACCTAAATATTTGCATATTCTTAATTCCTTTACTTTTGATTTGTGTATATTGTTGTGAAATTGTTAGATATTACTGTTAGATATTACTGCACAGCTAGAGCTAGAAACACAAGCATTTCACTACACCCATAATAACATCTGCTAAACACATGTACTGGTATTTGATTTGAACACCTTGCTTCTTTCAGCAAGGAGCTACAAAGTTTTATCACGTGAGTCCATGTTATTGCAGAAATGGACTCAATTGCATGAATGCCGTGCAGTCCCAACTTCAGTCAGCTGTTCGTTCCACAAATAAATTCAAAATACATTTTATAAATCTAAATAAACAGTTATGACAGTTATTTTATTTTCCTGACGGACTTCCTCCATAACCATCGCCTACACGGTTATACAGTAATTGTGCCACGCCTACACGGTTATACAGTAATTGTGCCACGCCTACATGGTTATACAGTAATTGTGCCACGCCTACACGGTTATACAGTAATTGTGCCACGCCTACATGGTTATACAGTAATGGTTATACACTAATTGTGCCACGCCTACATGGTTATACAGTAATTGTGCCACGCCTACATGGTTATACAGTAATTGTGCCACGCCTACATGGTTATACACTAATTGTGCCACGCCTACATGGTTATACAGTAATTGTGCCACGCCTACATGGTTATACAGTAATTGTGCCACGCCTACATGGTTATACAGTAATTGTGCCACGCCTACATGGTTATACACTAATTGTGCCACGCCTACATGGTTATACAGTAATTGTGCCACGCCTACATGGTTATACAGTAATTGTGCCACGCCTATTTGGATCCTTACAAATCACGATCTTACTGTAGAAAAACAACACAAAGCAAATTGCCAAAAGCCTGCAGACAAATCACAAAAGCACAGACAAAGGTAGACTGTCAGTTTGATAGTTGCATTGTCTAAAGTCTCTATTGTTAACACATAATAACAAATCAAGACTCGACCATGTAAACCAAGCCTGGCTACATAGACTCATGGCTCCGGGCCAAACGCCACACTCCACCCACAAATGTTTGTTTATTCTCTGCAATGAATCTGGATTTGACTCCCACCCCGACCGTTCTAGAATGCGGACACATTCAGGTCGTCTGATTGGTCCCAGAAACCGATAGGTTGGCCCAGAACCAGAACACACGTGGGTAAAGCAACGGTTCGAAAATTCGTCATTGCCTTTGATACTTTTATTGTTTACAGACGATCCAATCACTGATTACATTGTTTTGTACAATGCCTCTTGTTACCACGAACGATTCAGACAGAGGTATATAGTGATCGATAGAGCAGCGTAAAAATTCAGTGGGAGTCATCAGGCAAATGTGAGCCAGCAAAACAACTGCACATTTTCCAGTAAATGTTCTATTGACCTTTGACCTGGAAGCATTTTATGGACCTGTGGTCTGAGATGCCATCCTCTAGTCTTGTGGACATGACTGGCAGCTACAGTGCATTCGAAAGTATTCCGACCCTTTGACTTTTTCCACATTTTGTTACATTACAGACTTATTCTAAAATTGAGTAAATTGCTTATCAATCTAAACACAATATCCCAAAAAAACAAAGCAAAAACTGTTTTTTAGACATTTTTGCAAATGAATTAAAAATAAATTGCAGTGTATAACGTATGTCTCTGTGCTCAGTAGGGAAAGGGGTGAATGGGTTTTATGCTGGGACTTGACGCCGTGCTATAAAGCCTTGTTGAGTACCAAAATGGATGGTACTTTATGTCAAACTGAAAACATACAACATTGGGAAACAGCCAGCCATTTAAGACCAGTCAGTGTATAGGCGACTCTCGAGAAAAATAGTAAATCAATTCTTTCGTTGTCCTTTATTATCTAGCATTATGCTAAAAAGGAAGAAATCCTCTGAATGATACAGTTGAAGTTGGAAGTTTACATACGCTTAGGTTGGAGTCATTCAAATTCATTTTCAGCCACTCCACAAATTTCTTGTGAACAAACTATAGTTTTGGCAAGTCGGTTAGGACATCTCCTTTGTGCATGACACAAGTAATTTTCCCAAAATTCTTTAGACAGATTATTTCACTTATACTTCACTGGATCACAATTCCAGTGGATCAGAAGTTTAAAAACACTAAGTTGAATGTGCCTTTAAAAAATTATGTCATGGCTTTAGAAGCTTCTGATAGGCTAATTGACATAATTTGAGTCAATTGGAGGTGTACCTGTAGATGTATTTCAAATACTACCTTCCAACTCAGTACCTCAAAAAAATGGAAGACCTCCACAAGTCTGGTTCATCCTTGGGCGCAATTTCCAAACGCCTGAAGGTACCACATTCATCTGTACAAACAATAGTACGCAAGTATAAACACCATGGGACCATGAAGCCGTCATACCGCTCAGAAAGGAGACGCATTCTGTCTCCTAGAGATGAACGTACTTTGGAGTGAAAAGTGCAAATCAATCCCAGAACAACAGCAAAGGACCCTGCGAAGATGCTGGAGGAAACAGGTACAAAAGTATCTATATCCACAGTAAAACGAGTCCTATAATCGACATAACCTGAAAGGCCACTCAGCAAGGAAGAAACCACTGCTCCAAAACCGACAAAAAAAAAAGCCAGACTATGGTTTGCAACTGAACATGGGGACAAAGATCCTACTTTTTTGTGAAATGTCCTCTGGTCTGATGAAACAAAAATAGAACTGTTTGGCCATAATGACCATTGTTATGTTTGGAGGAAAAGGGGGAGGCTTGCAAGCCGAAGAACACCATCCCAACCGTGAAGCATGGGGGTGGCAGAATCATGTTGTTTGGGTGTTTTGCTGCAGGAGGGACTGGTGCTCTTAACAAAATAGATGGCATCATGAGGGAGGAAAATTACGTGGATATATTGAAGCAACATCTCAAGACATCATCCAGGAAGTTAAAGCTTGGTCGCAAATGGGTCTTCCAAATGGACAATGACCCCAAGCATACTTCCAAAGTTGTGGCAAAATGGCTTAAGAACAACAAAGTCAAGTTATTGGAGTGACCATAACAAAGCCCTGAACTCAATCCTATAGAAAATGTGTGGGCAGAACTGAAAAAGCGTGTGCGAGCAAGAAGGCCTACGAACCTGACTCAGTGACACCAGCTCTGTCAGGGGGAATGGGAGAAAATTCACCCAACTTATTGTGGGATGCTTGTGGAAGGCGACTTGAAACGTTTGACCCAAGTTAAACAATTTAAAGGCAATACACTCAATTAGTATTTGGTAGCATGTAAACTTCTGACCCACTTGGAATGTGATGAAAATAAAAGCTGAAATAAATCATTCTCCTTACTATAATTCTTACATTTCAATTCTTTCTATCATTTAAGGCATTTGAAATATAATTTATAACAAGCACGGTAGCCATAGTGGTACTATGTTTAGATATGAATCTGGATTAACATTAAAAATACTATTTACAGACATAAAATAACGTAGCTGTTTGTTGACCAATGATTATAGGATATTCACAAGACAATGGAGGCTGGAAATTGGTCGATAATTATTGAGGTCACTACTATCCCTGCCCTTATTGAGTTGCAGTACAAAAGCTGCTTTCCACACTTTTGGGATATCTCCTGATACTAAAGTTAAAGTTACTGAGCTAGCAATGAGGGGCGCTGCAAGCAAAGACGGGTCCAAATTGTCACCCCCCAATGACTTCTTGGTGTAAATAGCTGATAAAGGCAGCAAGAACTTCTGTTTCTGTGAGTTTCCAAAAATATAAACCCTGACTACCATTTCCAAAGTCATGTGAGGTGGACTGACCATCCATCGAGGCAACTGGAGGATGTATGTGGGAAGAACAGTAGGACCACGATTTATTTCAAATTTGAAACCAGCTGAGATAAAATGCTGATTGAAGGCATCACAAATATAAACTTCTCCAGTAATGATGTCGGAGTCTAAAATACTTGCTTAGATCCCGCTTTAGTGAATTAACAGTTTTACAGAATTTAGAGGGATCACTAACTGTGTCTGTCATAGCGCTAACATGCTGACCAGACCGGACACGTCATAGCGCTAACATGCTGACCAGACCGGACACGTCGCGTGCGCGAGCGTCACAAAATACATTTAGAAATCCATGTTATTCAATTATTGCACCCACACTGCTCACGAGCACCAACGAGCGTCTGCGATGCCAAGGGCTAAAACAGGAGTCATTCTTATTTGTGACGCAGACGCGCTGCAAGTCCTGCCTCTCCCATCTCCTCATTGGTTTATAGAAGCAGGTACCCACGTGCCATCTCCTCATTGGTTATACCCACGCGGGTGATTGAAAGACAAACTTTGTTGCCAGTTGTCGAGGTAATACTATGAAAGTTTAGATGCCGATCACCATATAAGTTCAACGATGAAAAAGCCTGGAAGGAGGAGAGATGACTAGAAACGATTCGGTTGGCCGTTTTATGTGTGGATTATTTGTCGGAGTAGCGGTCCTTGTGCATTTCAGGTAAAATAACAACTCAATGTTTATATCCCAGGACATATTAGCTAATATGTTTCCACCTCCATGTTTGACAGTGGGGATGGTGTTCTTGGGGTCATAGGCAGCATTCCTCCTCCTCCAAACACGGCAAGTTGAGTTGATGCCAAAGAGCTCCATTTTGGTCTCATCTGACCACAACACTTTCACCCAGTTGTCCTGAGCTGACAAGGTAAAGATTTGTGGTTCTGCCCCTGAACAAAGCAGTTAACCCACTGTTCCTAGGCCGTCATTGAAAATAAGAATTTGTGCTTAACTGACTTGAGGGCAAAAGGGGGTGCAACTCAATATTAAGAATGAGTTAGGATAGACATTAGCTGTCCATACAGTAGATTCATTTGAGGAAGGCTGATTACCAAAGTTGAGCATGAATGAAGTGCATGAAATGACCCAAGGTGTAACTACATTGTTCTCACAAACTCTCAGACTTATCTTCAACCATCACAGACACTGTGTAGTGGTCATCTACTATGGCAGGGTAATCACCTCAGGTAAGACATGGATGCTATAGCAAGGGCAATACAAAAACTGGTTATAGTGAACAAAAATATAAGCGCAACATATAAAGTGTTGGTCCCATGTTTCGTGAGCTGAAATAAAAGAGCTCAGAAATTTTCCATAAGCACAAAACCTTATTTCTCTCTAATTGTGTGCACCAATTTGTTTTCATCCCTGTTAGTGAGCATTTCTCATTTGCCAAGATAATCCATCCACCTGACAGGTGTGGCATATCAAGAAGCTGATGAAACAGCATGACCATTGCACAGGTGTACCTTGTGCTGGGGGACAATAAAAGGTTACTCTAAAATGCGCAGTTTTATCACACAACGCAATGCCACAGATGTCTCAAGTTGAGGGAACGTGCAATTGTCATGCTGACGGCAGGAATGTCACGCAGAGCTGTTGCCAGAGAATGTAATGTTAATTTCTCTACCATAAGCCACCTCCAATGTTGTTTTATAGAATTTGGCAATATGTCCAATCGGCCTCACAACCGCAGACCATGTTTAACCAGACCAGCCCAGGACCTACACATCTGTCTTCTTCACCTGCAGGATCATCTGAGACCAGCCACCTTGACAGCTGATGAAACTGAGGAGTATTTCTGTCTGTAATAAAGCCCATTTGTGGGGAAAAACTAATTCTGATTGGCTGGGCCTGGCTACATAGTGGGTGGCCCCGGCTCCCAAGTGAGTGGGCCTATGCCCTCCCAGGCACGCCCATGGCTACGCCCCTGCCCAGTCATGTTTAATCCCTAGATTAGGGCCTAATTCAATTATTTTAATTGACCGGTTTCCTTATATGAACTGTAACTCAGTAAAATCGTTGAAATTGTTGCATGTTGCATTTATATCTTTGTTGCATTTTGCAACGTATACTGTTTACAGTAACTTGAAGGTGTCATTTCTTTTTAAATGACAGTATGCAAAATTATTCTGATTTCAATTACTGTAAAAAAATATATATATTATTTCATACTGTGACCTCAGCCTTATCTAGGATTTTGATTTAAAACCTCTTGGTCGCTAGCAACCTGAAATGTCCTGCCACATATCCTGCTACAACACCAGGTCTGAGAGCATATGGAGATATGTGTAATGAACACGATGGGAGACCGAGAGCTGGTTTCAAGGGCAGAGCGCAGCAGGTGTTCATTTGTAAAGGACTGCAGGAGGAGGCAGGTAGCTGGCAGGGGGCAGGCAGAAGGTAGCTGACAGGGGGCAGGCAGAAGGTAGCTGACAGGGGGCAGGCAGAATCAAGAAAAAGCTAATTGTCCAATTATCACCACCAACATTACGTCAATGTAAAACTATCAGTGCTCAAGGACACTTGACATAGAGTATACACAAATGCTTCAGGGATTTGGAGATTTTGCAGCCTCTTGGTAATGAGTGCAAAAACTCATACACGTTAAATTACGTTTCTCACAATGATGGGGTGCAAAGCGCCACCAGGTTTGCTTGGAACAGGTTTTAACGACTGGGACTCTAAAAAAAAAAGTAAGTTTATAATATGGCAGACTAGGGAATACATTCCTGTGTTTTCCCCACCAACATGGGGTGCTCACAATATATAGGGATGGTCACAGGTGGGGGAAATTTTTCCCTGTACAATATAAGGTGGGCCTCATTAGCATACTTGAGGGCCATGGTGTCAGTTTACTATGGTTATGACGATGCAAGTTGAGCACGTCTTTTGATGCCGTCTGTTGTGTCAACATTGTTAGAGCATGTGTCATTAATTGGTTGCACTGTAAGAAGTGAATTCTCTGGTAAATTAAGGGCAACTTGTTGCTGTGAATTTGTATTTACTTAACTATAAGTTATTGTAAAATTCACACAACTTACAGGCAGCTGGCTGCGACGAGCAATACATGCTAGTAACGTACTATGGCTTCGCTGACTCTTCTGTTGACAAACATTACTTGTTAATTGGCAGCATACTGTAGCCACGGCAGCCTATCAGAATATTGGAGGCGTGGCTTTCAGCAAGCTCTTTTTTTTTTGGTCTCCAACGAGAGGGAATGTCATCCCAGCAAATATGCTCTGTTGTATTCTGTTCATTAACGCTAATGCTGTGTTTACATGGTATGAGGTAGAGACGGTAGACGGTAAACCGAATGTCATTGTTTTCAATGAGTGCAAAACGGTGAATGTCATCACCCCACAGTAGACGGAACTTGCTGACAGAGTTAAAATATTTAAACTATCTGCCGTAGTGTTGTTTTCTACTGGATGTTGAGTTGCACCGTTTGTTTACTGAAATCACCATAGCAATGCATACCATAGTGCTGGGTTGTTGTTGGCGTCACCATCTTTCTTGCTTTCTTGTCCCGCTATGCCGACTGGTATGATGGTTTTTTGCGTCCCTCGTCTAAACTCAGCATACACTTGTACACTGTCAGTTCTCCAGCCTGGTTAAAGGCTGACATAAGCACATGTGATACCAAAGAGATATAATATTTCATTTATAGCTAGTTGCGACAGTATATACTTGTAATACTCACTTCCCTTCCACAACATCAGGTCAGTGAGTGTGACAGATGAGCTACAGTACGTTATTGTGACATTTACATTTAACTGAGTTGCAGCTAGCTGACTGCAAGTTATTGAATATTAAGCTCATGAAAATTACACAGTAACATCTTAAGAGTGCAGCTCTTGATTGTCACAAGTTCTTACACTGATTGCCAACAGAGGTGCTCAACCTTCATTAACCACGTAAACTCATACAACATTTCCACTGACGGCTGGCACAAATACAACATATTTTACACCATGTCCCCAAATATCCTAATGAGCCCAACCCAGCACATTGCCACCACCTACATTTCAAAGTGCAGTAATGATTGTACCCGACTGTACATCGAAAATATTGTGTAGAGAAAGTTTACTAGACAACTACAGTATTTGCTGTGGTAACCAAACAGAAGTACTAGGTTATCAAACCATCCGTACCAGCTTGCCATTATGAAAATCAAATTCAATAATGTTTTCCATTAGACTTTTACTTTCAAAAGCAGCACAAACATAGAACATGTAAGGATGAACTATAGCCATTGAATTCTACCGTACACATATACCATGCGTTATAAGGAAATAATTCATGCTTTAGAATGCCCTACAAGTCAATCAGAAAGTCTTCAACAATGCCATGGCATAAAATAGATTGTCTGCACATGTACCCTAAAAGGCACTGACCAGTACCATGTGAATTCCTGTGTACCTCTGAAGGTACCTAATATGTACAGGGCACAACATTGTACTGTAACCATACTCTTATTTTTGAGTGTGTGGATATGTTCTTGGGAGAAAATAAGTATATGTTGGCACTGCTCAGATATTAATTTAATGCACTCCAGACCAAAAGCTCAGAGACAGGATTGTGTCGAGGCACAGATCTGGGGAAGGGTACAGACAAATTGCTGCAACATTGAAAGTCCCCAAGAACATAGTGGCCTCTATCATTATTAAATGGAAGAAATGTGGAACCACCAAGACTCTTCCTAGAGCTGGCCACCTGGCCAAACTGAGCAATCAGGGGAGAAAGGCCTTGGTCAGGGAGGTGACCAAGAACCCAATGGTCACACTGACAGAGATCCAGAGTTCCTCTGTGGAGATGTGAGAACCTTCCAGAAGGCTAACCATCTTTGGAGCCAGAAGGAAGGCACTCTTCAATAAAAGGCACACGGCAGCCCGCTTGGAGTTTGCCAATATGCACCTAAAGGACTCTAACCATGAGAAACAAGATTCTCTGGTCTGATGAAACCAAGACTGAACTCTTTGACCTGAATGTCAAGCGTCACATCTGGAGGAAACCTGGCACCGCTCATCACCTGGCCAATACCATCCCTACTAGAGACTTAATTGGCCGATTTTATTTATACAATTTTTATATATATATATATATATATATATATATATATATATATATATATATTAATTTGTAACAACAATACTGAATGAACACTGAAACATGTTCAATTTGGTTTAAATAATGCAAAACACAGTGCAATATGTGCAAGATTCTGAGAACATATGAAAGCTGGTGGATCCTTTTAACATGAGTCTTCAATGGTCTTTTAGAATGAAACCAAGACTGAACTCTTTGACCTGAATGTCAAGCGTCACATCTGGAGGAAACCTGGCAATTTTAACTTAATATAATACATCAATAAAATCAATTTAACCTAAAAAAATAATGCTTGAAGCATTGCGAAGAGCTGCTGGCAAAACGCACGAAAGTGCTGTTTGAATGAATGCTTACGAGCCTGCTGGTGCATACCATCGCTCAGTCAGACTGCTCTATGAAATCATAGACTTAATTATAACATAAAAACACACAGAAATACAAGCCTTAGGTCATTAATATGGCCGAATCCGGAAACTATCATCTTGAAAACAAAACATTTATTCTTTCAGTGAAATACGGAACCGTTCCGCATTTTATCTAATGGGTGGCATCCATAAGTCTAAATATTGCTGTTACATTGCACAACCTTCAATGTTATGTCATTATTACGTAAAATTCTGGCAAATGAGTTCGCAACGAGCCAGGCGGCCCAAACTGCTGCATATACCCTGACTCTGCATGCAATGAGCGCAAGAGAAGTGACACAATTTCACCTGGTTAATATTGCCTGCTATCCTGGATTTCTTTTAGCTAAATATTCAGGTTTAAAAATATATACTTCTGTGTATTGATTTTAAGAAAGGCATGGATGTTTATGGTTAGGTACACGTTGGAGCAGCGACAGTCCTTTTTCGCGAATGCGCACCACATCGAATATATGCAACGCAGGACACGCTAGATAAACTAGTAATGTTATCAACCATGTGTAGTTATAACTAGTGATTATGATTGATTAAAACCTCTTAAAGATCGGGTGAATTTTTCAACGTTTTGTTAAAAATCGTGCAAAATTTCAACATCCTGCTACTCATGCCAGGAATATAGTATATGCATATGATTAGTATGTGTGGATAGAACACACTCTGAAGTTTCTACAACTGGTTAAATCATGTCTGTGACTATAACAGAACATGTGTAGCAGGCAAAACCCCAAGGAAAACTGTTCACCAAAAAATATATATATATCCCTCCGCCAGTTCCCTGTATTGTCTATGGCAAGGGAAAATAGATAGGGCCCAGTTTACAATTCCTACAGCTTCCACACGATGTCGCCAGTCTTGGCAATTGGGTTGAAGTTAATCCTTGGTGAAATGAAGAATAGGCACTTCCTGTCATCGAGTACACCGGAGGAAGTTATGAAAGAGAGAATATCGACAATGATTTCAAGACCTGCTGCTATTGAATACAGATCGCCCCGTGATCAATTTGATCGATTATTAACGTTTACTAATACCTGAAGTTGGATTGCAAAAGTAGTTTGAAGTGTTTTGTCAAAGTTTATAGGCAACTTTTTTAATTTAAAAAAATGACGTACCGTTTTGGAAAGCAGTTTTTTCCTGGATCAGACAGGCTTCATAAATGGACATTTTGGGTATACATGGACGGATTTAATCGGAAAAAAGACCCAATTGTGATGTTTATGGGACATATAGGAGTGCCAACAAAGAAGCTCGTCAAAGGTAATGAATGTTTTATATTTTATTTCTGAGTTTTGTGTAGCGCCGGCTACGCTAATTCTTTTGTTTACGTCCCCTTCAGGTATTTCGGGGGGTTGCATGCTATCAGATAATAGCTTCTCATGCTTTCGCCGAAAAGCATTTTAAAAATCTGACATGTTGGCTAGATTCACAACGAGTGTAGCTTTAATTGAGTACCCTGCATGTGTGTTTTAATGAAAGTTTTAGTTTTAGCGAGTACTATTAGCATTTGGCGTTGCGCATTTGCATTTCCTGTTGGCTAAATGAGACGCTAGCGTCTCAACTTGCTCTAAGAGGTTATTAATTTATTGTTTTTTATAAGATAAGTTTAATACTAGTTCGCAGAATCCTCATGAGGCAGGTGGTTAGAGCGTTGGACTAGTTAACTGTAAGGTTGCAAGATTGAATCCCTGAGCTGACAAGGTACAAATCAAATGCGTAAAACTATGTCACAATGCTGTAGACACCTTGGGGAATATGGAGAAAAAGTAATCTGGTTGATAGCCCATTCACTGCTCAATAGGGACGCATTGGAACGCAGCGCTTTCAAAACATGAGGCACTTCCGGATTGGATTTTTCTCAGGCTTTCGCTTGCAATATCAGTTCTGTTATACTCACAGACAATATTTGTACAGTTTTGGAAACTTTACAGTGTTTTCTATGCTAAGCTGTCAATTATATGCATATTCTAGCATCTGGTCCTGACAAAATATCCTGTTTACTACGGAAACGTTATTTCTCCAAAAATTAAAATACTGCCCCCTAGTCACAAAAGGATAACATAAGTAGATAATGTAATGATGCCATGAAAAATACAGCGCTACACAGAACAAAAGCCGAAAAATAATAAGCGCACACTTCCATCAACTAAACAAGTTAAAGTTGAGCAGTCATTTGAAAGAGTAAGAAAATTTCAGCGAGACAACTCAAAGCGAAATCCAATAACGCCAAGATAATGGAATTCATTACGCTACTTGCTATGGACGTCACGACTGACATTTGGACCAGCGATGTCAGCCCCATGAGCATGTGGAGTCTGACAGCACAGTGGGTCGACGAGGATTTCGTACTGAGGAAAGCCGTATTGCATGCTCAAGAATGTGCTGGTTCTCATACCGCTGCTGCCATTTCAATGGCATTTGAGAACATGTTTGAAACATGAACACACTCCTAGCGCCATTCAAACAACTGACTTGAGAAATAAGCTCATCAACTGCGTCTGCAGCAGACGTGATACCCTCTGTCATGGCATTGAAACGCCTGCTCAACAAAACTGCGATTCGGTGGTATTCTCTCTGAGCCTCTTTATTGTGTCTTTATTGTGTCCCCACCATGCTCGATGCTAGGTACAAGGACCGCCACTTCGATGCAGACAAGAAACAGGGTTTAGGTGAAATGTTACATACACAGCTGGACAAGATGGAAATGGACACAGCGACAGTGCGCAACGAGGAAGAGAGGCCACGGACAGACCGAGCTGAAATCTCACTGCTGAATGTAAGATGAAATCCTGGTTGAGACTGAACAAATTAACAATGAAACAGCACAGCAAGTAAGTTAAAGAAATAGGTTTTAAATATGGGGACATAACTAAATTCCTACTAAATAACTTTTTGGTCAGTGTGTGTGTGTGTGTGTGTGTGTGTGTGTGTGTGTGTGTGTGTGTGTGTGTGTGTGTGTGTGTGTGTGTGTGTGTGTGTGACCTTTATTTAACTAGGCAAGTCAGTAAAGATGACTGCCTACCCCGGCCAATTGTGCGCCGCCCCATGGGACAACCAATCACGGCCGGATGTGATACTGCCTGGATTCGAACCAGGGACTGTAGTGATGCCTCTTGCACTGAGATGCAGTGCCTTAGACGTGTGTGTGTGTGTGTGTGTGTGTGTGTGTGTGTGTGCGTGCGTGCGTGCGTGCGTGCGTGCGTGCGTGCGTGCGTGCGTGCGTGCGTGTGTTTTACTATTATTGTGGTGACCAGAAGTCACCACAAGAATAGTAAACAAACAAAAATGTGACTTCCTGGGGACATTTTGTTAGTCCCCACGAGGTCAAATGCTGTTTCTAGGGGGTTTAGGGTTAGGGTTAGAATTAGAATTACGTTAAGGGTTAGGAGCTAGATTTAGGGTTAAGGTTTCTGGGTTAAGGTTAGGGTTAGGGTAAGAGTGCGGTTTAGGGTTAAGGTTAGGGAAAAAGTATGGTTTAGGTTAAGGTTAGGGAAAGAGTACGGGTTAGGTTTAGGGTTAAGGTTAGGGTAAGAGTACGAGTTAGGTTTAGGGGTTAGGATTTATTTTTTATTTTTAATGGGACTGAATTGTGTGTCCTTACAAGGTTAGCTGTACAAGACTGTGTGTGTGTGTGTGTGTGTGTGTGTGTGTGTGTGTGTGTGTGTGTGTGTGTGTGTGTGTGTGTGTGTGTGTGTGTGTGTGTGTGTGTGTGTGTGTGTGTGTGTGTGTGTGTGTGTGTGTGTGTGTCGTATTTTGGGGGGCAAGGAAAATATCGGGTATCTCCCAAAAAAATAGAAACTAGCAAATCAGGTCTGAAAACTAACAAAAACTTAACTGAATTCAAAATAAAACTCAAACAACAAAGAGAAATAAAAATAGTATAAAACTAAACTATAATAACCTTACTATAAATTACACTTTACTTGTCTCAGGGAGAATAAGAACCATACATACTTTTGCAAAGGCAAATTAACAATATACATACACTCATTGTTTGTAAATGTGTTTTGTATCTGGCTTTACTCTTTTAGATCATATAGCGTTCCATTTTAATTTAAAAAAAGACTCATTGGCAACAGACGTCTAGCCAACGTTACTTCCTCTGTCCTGCATGCTCTGTGGTCTTCCAAGAGCATGTGAATTTCTACACCACTCCACAGTCCCAGTCAAATGATACAGCACTACAAAAACAGCATGGCTATATGTAAATATGAACATAATAAAGCATTATGTCCTTATGTTTGTTTAGCCAATGCCAAGGAGGTCAAACTTTTTGTTAAGACCGGCTGCACCATCATTGTTGCGCAAGGCAACTTGGTCTCCAAATTTTACAAAACTGTTAATAAACTACTTGTAGCCTATGTGACAAAAGACCTGGGTTGCAGCCAGAACCGGGTTTACAGGATTACCTGGTAGATCAATTGTGCATGCAACATGACTGTTGGAGAGGTCAAAGCCACGACTGCTGGCTGAATGCTAGTTCGCAACAAGATAAACGCTGAATTTATCACCCAATTAATTAATGTAGCCTACGATTCGATTTAACAACCAATTGAGCCGAAACGTTTGTTTCACTTTTGTGTGGACAATCTCTGCTTCACATAAGCCTACTTGCTATTATAGGCTGGTGCTGGTCAGCGCACTCTCTACAGTTTATGGAAAAATGCCAACAAGCTAAATAAACTCAGCTGATTCCTCTCACAGACCTGTCAGAACAGGCAAGTGTAACCTCCGTTTGGTCAAGGATAATTGGTTAACTTGCACTTTTCATACTACATATCCATTTATGTTGCATTACTTATATTTCTATTTGCATTTTACAATCGAATAGTTTTACATTAGGCTATGCATTTTTCCGCGAGGCTCATTTCTTACTCACGTTATTGCTGTGGGAGAAACGTGTCCACTCCTTCTTGTCCGTTGGGCTCCTAAATGCATTTGTATGCATTTGTCCAGGAAGCAGAGTTCTAAGTGAAAACAGAATTTCACGCAAGAGGATACCGGTTCATGAGATAGTCCTTGGTCACATACAGCCGAAGGAAGCGTAAATGAACAAAGACTGCCACCTTAGAATTTCTTCATTGCATGTAGTCCAACGAGCAAGCACCGCTTTCCCACTCACTCAAAATTTCTCCCAACTCCTTTGCTTTGGGGTTCGTGGAGAGTGATTATTATTTCCTCTCCACCTACCAAAGAGGTGCGCACGCTGGTAGTGACTGTAAATGTTAATCAATGTATGAAGAGCAGAGCAGTGCGCCAAATAATTACAATATTTAAATGTGGTATTTACAGTGCGCATAAGAACTTTCCGATTCTGATGTTTTCTATTGAGTGGTCTCCAACTACCAGAGAGAGTAGAGAGCTTCTTATTAACCTCCAGGCTGTCGTTTCTGCATTTGCCTTGACTTGCACTGATACATGAGGAGCCGTCCGTATCCATCCCAAGTAGCAGCTAGTGTTAGATTTCACCAATACTGACTTGTGACATCACAGATCTGATTAATGCCCCATCCATTTATGTAATTGGTGATCAATGTTAGAGCCTAAATGTAACAAAAAAAAATGCAATTTAAACGCTATGCTCTCACAAAGGCGATACGCCAACCTTTAATACTAGTATATATTGAAGTGAAGTGGAAGTTGTGATATTACATTGTGACAAGGCTACGTTACATTATTATACTGTTTAATACCACACTTTTTCTAAGCTAATAATAATATAATAGCTGCCTAAATCATAGATCTATACTATTTTGAACATTATTTTTAACACATCTGGTAGTACAACATCAAATCAATGACAATAACATGTCTCTCGTTTTGTAGCCTATGTCTATTTCTCTGTGCGTTGATTAGGGAAAAACAGATGGCGTACCATACATTTTATTAGCTCAAAACAATCAGATTCCTTGCCTTGAAAAATGTCGCTCTCAAAAAGTCCCAAAAGAAAGGTGGATAATGAAAACATACGTTTCAGGGGAGAACAGACAGAGAGAGATAGGCCTATGCGTTCATCTTGCCACATTTTTGTGATGCCAACCCAGTGTCTTGTTTGCAACGAAACTGTCACCATTTGAAAATAATTCAACCTAAGACATCATATGATTCTAATCATTAGCATACTTTCAAAATGTACCCTTCCACCCCAGAGTCCCGATGCAGGACATTTTTTAAGTGGAACTGACAGCATTTTAGCAGCATGTAATCTTATTAAAATCAGTTCATATACACCCATAGGAATAATATTACACTTATTTGTATTTATTTGTACATTTTCTGCTAAGCCAGCACTTAGATATGGTCAAGTATATATTATATGGTCATATATCACGTTCATGAACTCATAGAATGATGTAAAGTAAGGCATTTGTGAAAATTACATAGCAATGTAGAGCGGGAAAAAGCCTGTGCGTTTGGACAATTAATAGACACTGCAGTTAATAAAACCATTGTCTTGTCCAGGACCAGAGTCTACTCTGACCTGGGTGCCAGAGCAGAGCAGAGCAGAGCAGAGCTACAGTAGGCCTATATGCAAATAAGCCATTTGCCACATGGGCCTGCCATCATTCATTTGAACTGTACTACCACAAAATACACATTCATGGTTTTCTACACAGTTATCACGGGAGTCCTCTTACATTTGGGATCTTCATGGTCCTATTGATCAAAAAAACATGAAAAGGTAGGTTTTCTCTCCTTCAGTTATGCACATCAACAACAACACGATCAACAACTAATGCTAACCAGAGCGAGATTAGCTCAAATCTAATGAGGGAACATTAGATAAACCCTCTAACTTTTTCAACTAGTTGGTCGTCAAAAATTGCACTGATAAAGATGGGGAATAGTAGCCGGCTCGATCTGCAGCTTGCCTGCCAATGCATGCTGGTCCCAACCCACGTTTTGACAACGGAATGGGAACATGCCTGCCTATCCACCCATTTGATCGATGCCAAAATACATTTGATTGACCACAAAGGGTGCGGTCCTAAATTGCCTCTAGTGTGTCAGAGCGTGTTTGTACATTCAGAGCGTTGTTGTCAGATTGTCTAATCATAAATTCAGAGCGCACACTGCACCATTGATACTGGACGCTCTGGTTGAGGAGTAGGGTTGATCTGAGCGTTCCTCACAACTGCAGTCCAGCGCACAAGCTACTTCCGAACACAAATGAGAGAACACCTCACTCTTGCCATTTTACTCGCCCAAGCAGAGCTGGTTAGACTGTTTATCTAGAGCATTAGTGACTAACTGTGTTGCTGGCAACAATTGAATTAGATACTTTTTAGCCAACATTTACTGACACTGGTCATATTCAGCGGGTGTTGCTCGTTCCTACATGTATCATTTATTGCGCGCTCTGGCACACACAGACGAGAGCGCTCTGAAATCGGAGTAGATAGAATTTACAAATGCAAAAGATGAAAACTTATTCTCGATCAAAGGACATAAGAAAATAAAGTTTTGTCCAAGATAATAATCCATGAGTACAAACCTACTTGAAATGCTTTATCTTTTCTTTGCAAATTATCTAACGACAACAAGACATTAACACATCTTTCACATTTTATATTGATAAAGTAAGACAGTTCAAAATTAACTTGAGATATGGCCTTCAATTTAACATTCATAGAATAAAAAATGAATGTAATGACTGCTAATGTTAGCGAACAAACTGCAAAACCTCAGCCAGACGCTTTACTCCCATCTAGTGGACGTTCTTTATATTGCATCCAGTGGCTGCACTTCCTGTGCTCGTGACCACAGAAGACAAAACAGGAAGTCGTTGATTGTTGTTAGCAAGCTACTGTTTGACTATCCCGAATGAAGTCATTTTACATCCTTCATCATCCTGTCTTTCATAGCCCTTATGCTAGCACCATCTGTACGTTTAACTTTTCTTTATGTTTTATGAATACTTTAATGTCATTGTTTATCCACTTAACTTTTTACAACATCAAAAAGATCGCTTGCCAAAATGGTCTTCGCCGTTGTCATAGAGATGTATTGTGTTTAGCCTAGCTGTTTGTTAGCCCCATTGAAATGTAACTATGTAGCCTTTGTTTTCGTCATGCTGCAGTAGGTAATACGTATGTGTGTTTGCATCCAATTGTACAGTATGTTCATAGTAGTATACTTACCCATTCTACATACCTATTTTGACGTGGTTGCCAAGGAGGCCCTTGACAATAGATGACTGGAGGCCATTGTTGGTAAGATCAAAATTGTTTATCAAATGTTTTTTTCTGTGATGACTTCAGGCAACCTCTGATTGGTTGTCTCTTGTGCTTGACTTTCTAAAAGGTAAAGGTTATGCGGTGGAGGAAAGAAGAGGATCTTTAGGTACTGAAGTAAAAGTTGAATTGAGATGTATTAATTGTTTGATATATGTACAGTCAGAAACTTGAAGAAATAACATGTGCACTAGTCTAGTAGTAATAGTACTGAAAATGTGATGCCAATAGTGATTTTGAAAAGGCAAAACAATAGTACATGTGTGAGTTTTCAATAGTAATTCAAAATGGTTTATGTAGGAAATGAAAAAGGATTCAGAACAATTCAGTAGTGACAACACTACATGCAGAGGTTGCACTATTAATTCGGTAGAGATTGAGTAGGCATACAGCAGTAATGTGTAGACATTGTGTAGTAATTCAATAGTGATCATGTACTGTAGGAATTTGTAGATTTTACAGAGACCCAAAAGCTCAGTAGTTACACAGTAGTCATTCAGGAAGAATTATGTAGTGATTCGAATTGGAAATGTGTAGTGTTCACAGAAATGTCCCAATTTACCACTCATTACTACTTAAATTACGACATAAATCACTACTACTTTTTTACTAAACATCTCAATAGCAATCAAGTAGTAAAACCAGTAGGTTGTGTGTGTATCTTGTGTAGTACTGATGAGTAGTAGTTCAGTAGTACGTTTTCATGAGGGAGGGCTCAATGTGATCGATCAGTCATACATTATGCTAATATATTTGATCTCAGTCTTTATACTTAGATTATGGTACATGGCATGGAAGGTTGTTCAGATCGATTGAATCACAGTACAGTTGAGATGACATGATTGACAGTTCAGTTGCCATTTAGTCTGTGATCCTTGTCTTGATTGGCTTTGGTTCGGATTGGCCTGCCGGTGGGTAATGTAGTATGCATGTACAGTACCAGTCAAAAGTTTGGACACACCTACTCATTCAAGGGTTTTTCTTTATTTTTACTATTTTCTACAATGTAGAAAGACAAAACTATGAAATAACACATATGGAATCATAGCTGAAAAAGTGTTCAAATCAAAATATATTTTAGATTCTTCAAAGTAGCCACCCTTTGCCTTGATGACAGTTTTGCACACTCTTGAGAACCTTCCAGAAAGACAACAATCTCTGCAGTACTCCACCAATCAAGCCTTTATGTTAGTGGCCAGACGGAAGCTACTCCTTAGTAAAAAGGCACATGACAGCCCGCTGGGAGTTTGCCAAAAGTCACCTAAAGACTCTCAGACCACGAGAAACAAGATTCTCTGGTCTGATGAAACCAAGATCCAACTCTTTGGCCTGAATGCCAAGCATCACGTCTGGAGGAAACCTGGCACCATCCCTACGATGAAGCATGGTGGTGGCAGCATCATGCCGTGGGGATGTTTTTCAGCAGCAGGGACTGGGAGACTAGTCAGGATCGAGACAAAGCTGAACGGAGCAGAGAGGTCCTTGATGAAAACCTGCTCCAGAGCACTCAGGACTTCAGACTGGGGAGAAGGTTCTACCTTCTACCAGGACATTCTCTTCTCTGTATACATCAAATGTCGCTCTTGCGCTCTTGCTCTTTACCTCCCTTATCTCACCTCATTTGCTCACATTGTATATAGACTTGTTTATACTGTATTATTGACTGTATGTTTGTTTTACTCCATGTGTAACTCTGTGTCATTGTATGTATCGAACTACTTTGCTTTATCTTGGCCAGGTCGCAATTGTAAATGAGAACTTGTTCTCAACTTGCCTACCTGGTTAAATAAAGGTTAAATAAAAAATAAATGAAATAAAAAACATTGACACAGCCAAGACAATGGAGTGGCTTCGGGACAAGTCTCTGAATGTCCTTGAGTGGCCCGGACATGAACATGATCGAACATCTCTGGAGAGATCGGAAAATAGCTGTGCAGCAACGCTCCCCATCCAACCTGACATCCAACCTGACATAGCTTGAGAGAATCTGCAGAGAAGAAAGGGACAAACAACCCAAATACAGGTGTGCCAAGCTTCTAGTCTCATGCCCAAGAAGACTTGAAGCTGTAATCACTGCCAAAGGTGCTTCAACAAAGTATTGAGTAAAGGGTCTGAAGTTGTAATTATAATTTTTTTTTTTAAATAAATCAGCAAACGTTCTCAAACCTATTTTTGCTTTGTCATTATGGGGTATTGTGTGTAGAATGACGAGGAGATTATTTATTTTTGTAATTAATTTTAGAATAAGGCTGTAACCTAACAACATTTGGGAAAAGTAA
The DNA here is from genome assembly GCF_023373465.1 of Oncorhynchus keta. Lineage (NCBI taxonomy): Eukaryota > Metazoa > Chordata > Actinopteri > Salmoniformes > Salmonidae > Oncorhynchus > Oncorhynchus keta. The sequence goes on from NC_068446.1 coordinate 4,136,617, forward strand.
AGGGGTCTGAATACTTCCCAAAGGCACTGCGCATGAAAATGTCAATGTGGTTGATAACTTTTTTACTGAGGAATTTGTTTGTTTTTTGTGTTTTGTAAGTTATTTTTCTTAACTGCATTGCTTGTAAATATTGCATTGGAAATGTAATATTGTGAATTTGTAAGATTGTGTGCAGGGCTCCCTTGAAAAATAGGCATTGGCCTCAATGAGATTCCCTGTTTTTTAATAAATGAATAAAAGTGGGATGCATAAAAACATGCGGTATTGTAGGCAAAAGCGAAGAGCAGGCTAAATTGTCATGTAGCATAAACTTGGACCATAAGATGTAGTGGCCATTAGATGTAAAAATGTTACAAAACAAAGAAAGGTTCTTGTTGAGTCAATGACTTTTCTATTTCCTGCTTCAATGTGATAACATTTTAATTGACGCATTCTTATTTAGGATTGTTTTGGAGAGTTTCACTTAAGCGTTCGGTGTGCTCTCACCTGTCTGAGTTTGTGAATCACCCAGGGGGGTCCCTGCAAACTTATTTAGGATTGTTTTGGAGAGTTTCAGAGAAGAAAGCGTTCAACCCAAATACAGGTGTGCTCTCACCTGTCTGAGTTTGTGAATCACCCAGGGGTCCCTGCAAACTTATTTAGGATTGTTTTGGAGAGTTTCACTTTTTTTTTTTTAAGTGTTCGGTGTGCTCTCACCTGACTGAGTTTGTGAATCACCCAGGGGGTCCCTGCAAACTTATTTAGGATTGTTTTGGAAGTGTAACCTAACAACATTTCACTTAAGTGTTCGGTGTGCTCTCACCTGACTGAGTTTGTGAATCACCCAATGGGTCCCTGCAAACTTATTTAGGATTGTTTTTTTTTGGAGAGTTTCACTTAACTGCGTTGCGGTGTGCTCTCACCTGTCTGAGTTTGTGAATCACCCAGGGGGTCCCTGCAAACTTATTTAGGATTGTTTTGGAGAGTTTCAAAAGTGTTCGGTGCTCTCACCTGACTGAGTTTGTGAATCACCCAGGGGTCCCTGCAAACTTATTTAGGATTGTTTTGGAGAAATTTCAAAACAAAGAAAGGTTCTTGTGTGACTTTCACCTGTCTGAGTTTGTGAATCACCCAGGGGGGTCCCTGCAAACTTATTTAGGATTGTTTTGGAGAGTTTCACTTAAGCGTTCGGTGTGCTCTCACCTGTCTGAGTTTGTGAATCACCCAGGGGGGTCCCTGCAAACTTATTTAGGATTGTTTTGGAGAGTTTCACTTAAGCGTTCGGTGTGCTCTCACCTGTCTGAGTTTGTGAATCACCCAGGGGGGTCCCTGCAAACTTATTTAGGATTGTTTTGGAGAGTTTCACCTATTTAGATTAAATGAACCCTTTGGGTGTTTCAGAGAAATTCCACTCTATTTTTTTTAAACACATTCAGTGTACCAAATCACTTACATTGGCTTTACATTCAAACACCCTCCAAACACCAGATATCATCTTAGGTGCACTAATTTTCATAGTTTGACTACACAATGGTGTTGAGTCTTTCTATTTTAAGAATGTAGTGTATAAGGAATGTACCAACACCCCGTGCATGCAAGCAGATGGGGAAAGTTGGCTAAAATGGAATAAATTATATAGGAAAACCTGCAAAGCAGCTAATGTAAACCAGGGGAAAAAATGCACTAACCTCCCCTGTGCCCAATAAAAATCCACACAACCCTCCCCTATTTTGGACCACCCCTCCCCCAGTCATATTTTATCCGTTCCTTACCTCTACTTAGGAACATAAGAATAGAATGGGCTATGCCATGGCTTCTGTTTTAATGGAGGAAGCAGACAAAGCAGGGACTGAGGTTATGCAACTACTTCTATAGAAACCTGGAAATAAATTATACCCTTGGCCAGTCTGGTGTAGATGAACCCAGCTTCGTGTCCGTGGCACATAGTCAGCCCGACAGGCTTTAGTGCCCGATCAGGTTTTAGTGAAGACCTTAGTTAATCTTTAGAGGATTTGTCATCCCCACTAAGGTTTCTGCTCATCCGGACATATAGTAACACTACTTACAGACCAAGCCTGCAAACAAAGACCACTGGAGGGGAGGGAGGGAGAGGGGAAAACAAACATATACTCCAATCCTGGTAAAATAAAAAAGGGGAAATCTGAGCATGTGTCTATTCTATGTCTAAATAACTGAAGGGACTATACAATATCTCTGGACTCCACAGACTTAGCATCACTATTGAGGGAGTCTTACAGTATGAGATGGGAGTTCTGTCAATCTGCTACAGTATGGGACTCTCTTTGAAGTGGTAGTAAAAAGTGAATGTTATTTAGGATGTAGAAACCAGAGAGAAAACACATATCCACCACTCCAGTATCCCTGCACATTGTAAACCCTGTATATACTGGAGCTTCCTTACTTTATCTTGTTACTCATTTCTATTTCTCATGTGTTTTTGTTCTACTCTACTTTATAGAGCTTGCAAGAAAGGCATTTCACTATACTGGAGAACGTAGCAATAAAACTTTAAACTTGAGTGTGATATGTGATAAGTGATTCATTTGACATTTGTGGCTGGGCTGAGCGTCCTCTCTCTCTCTCTCTCTCCCTCAAATCCCCAGTTGGAACAGAAGGAGCAGCTCAGCGAGCCTGGCAGGCTCTTTGAAAGAAGCATAAATGCAAAACATCTAGCCATCGCCATCTAAAAATGTGTAGCATGTTAAAATTTCAATCTAGGACCGACTGAGAACAGCACATGGCTCTTGATCATATCAATTGTGAGACGAGAGTCTGTTGGGCAGGGCAATTGGCATTATTAATGATAGCCGTGGCCGTTGTTCCATGGAGCGAACCGGAGCTATCCTGCAGCAGTGGGTCAAGTCAAGCACTATTTCCCCATCAAAGGGAGTCTCTCCGAGGACAAAAGAGCATGGGCTTGGATGTGACTGCGTTTGCCATCAGTGAGGATCTCAGGATAGTAATGCCTTTGCCAGATGTTTTCCTTTCTACCTCCATGAAAACAAGTGTTGAAGTGCTGCCTATCCGACATCAACGATGAATGGCAAGAGCTACTTTAATATTAGCTTTTTTCATTCACTCTATGACTTGGACATAGGTAAAGTGGAACACACAGCATTTTAGCAACGTGAAATCTTATTCAAATCTGTTCATATACATTTTCTGACAGGCGAGCACTTAGATATGGTCATTTTCACATTTCCATAAATTCTTAGAATGTTTGGGAATTACGTATACAAAGGCATTTGTAAAAACTATAGCAACACAGAGTGGGAAAGCGACCGTGCGTTTGGACAATTAATAGACACTGCAGTAAATTAAACCTTGTCCAAGTCCGGAGTCGATACAGAACAGTGCGCCATAGCCAATCAGGTACAGTAGGCCTATATGCAAACAAGCCATTTGCCACAAGGGCCTGCTATCATTCACTTTGAACTGGACTGTGTGTTTACATGTAGTTGCAACAGCACGACTTTAGATCATTAGAACGCATTTGGCAAAAGCCACAAAATACACTTCAAATATTTAGCTAAATAACACGCGAGTCCTCTTACATTTGGGAATTTTACAGTCCTATTATCAAACAACCATAAAGGTAGGCTATCTTTCCGTAAACACACATCAACAACAACAAGATCAACAACTAATGCTAGCCAGAGCAAGATGAGCTAAAATCTAACAAAAGAACATGAGATAAATCCTCTCAAACTTTTTCAACTAGTTGGCCGTTAAAATTGTACTGCTAGTCCTTTTGCAGCTTGCCTGCCATTGCATGCGTTGTCCCAACCATGCACCCAAGTTAACTGGCTAAATTTGGCTAGCTTGCAAGCTAGCTACTTCCAGACAAATTAGAGATCACCTCACTGACTATTTTACTCGTGTTAGGAGAGCTGGTTAGGCTGTTTACATGTTATATAGAAGGCTTGTGACTAACTATGACTCTTTGCCTACGTTCAGCGGTCATATTAAGCAGGTCTTGCGCTTTCGTAAATTCATCCATTCTTCTGCGGTCTGGCACACAACAGTTCTCTGAAATTGGAGTAGATAGCTAGCCAGATTGAATTTGCGAACGCAAGATATATGTGCGGATTACAGTCGTTCAGCATAGCTAGCTAGTTAGCAAGGCGATTCACGTGCATTTCTAGCTGTGTAGCCACCGGGGGGGAAAAGTCAGTCACTCACCCACTACTCCAATGACATGACGTCCTCCTAGGTAACTAGCTAGCTAGCTAGCTAGCTATCTAGCTAACATTAGGCTCTGTGTTTTTCGCTTGCTACATAAATAGATACGCTAGCATTTTAGTCACATTATGATTGACTTGTGATCACTGCCCTTGCTAGTTTGATTGTACTGACATTCCCAGCCTTAGTTACACTTGACTGTTTTTGTCCAAGATATCGAGTCATTGAAACTAAAACCGAGCATCCCGAATGGAGGCAGAAAACGATGTACCAGGCCAACTGTGATTTACAATCTTGATAGCAATATTTTTCAGACTACCAAGAAATATATTGATGAATTATATTAATCATGTTTTGAACTGCATCCATCTATTCGGCCAACAATGCCTTAGTGTACGTCATTGAATGTTGACTTAAATATAACCTATTTTTAAAACCTCTTATGAAGTTGTTGTTTTTGTCTGTTTGTTTCATATCTGCAAAGTAGTTCAAATGCTGTCAGTTCCACTTTAAACTTCTTATTGTTGTGTACTGTAGAACTACTGTAGAACTTAGCCTGTCAGATTATTCGGTTTGATTTTATGACACATAAGAAATCAACAGCAGTCGACGTCTTCTTTTGATTCGGGAAAAAAACAGACGGTGTAATTTGTTCACATGTCCAGATGTGTATTAATGAGTCCATTATGTATTAAAAAAACCATAACATTTTAGGCAGAGAGAAACAGCAGAGAGGACCAAGTGGTATTCACTACTCAGACAATTATACCTCCTCTATCCATTCCACAGACAGACAGACTTTGTTTGTACAGGGCCAGGGTTCAAATACTATTTGGAATCGTACAAATGCTTTTAGGGTTTGCTTTATTCTGCCCGAAGTGCCTAGATGGATGGGGTTTACAAGTTTTGGGACTTCTCCATTTAACCAGGCAAGCTCAAACAAACAGCTTCAGTGTTTGCAATGATTTCAAATAGTATTTGAACCCACGTCTGTTCCGCTTGTTCACTGACCCCTCTGAAACACACGGAGTTGCCGTTTCTTACAGTTTCATTACTCATCCATTGTACAAATAATACATCTGCCGAAACTGAGCCAGATTGAGCCACAACGGCTGTCAATGGGACAGTGTTCCTGGAAAATGACTAAGAAGAGCTGGAGGAACATGCAGGCCCGGGGATGCTGATGAGAGTAACATGTGGAGTGTGTGAGAAAGAAAGAAAAAAGACAAAAGCCTGACAGAACATCAAAGATACATGGTCAGAAATCCCCCCCGTCGATAATCCTAACTTTATATACTCTCACTTGCTTGATTTAAGTGAGATACACACACATGCATATCTCAACTGATGATTACGTTCTCATATACATTTTACACTTATTTGATTCAAGCTTCCATGATTTTTGCATCAAGATGATGTATTGTGTATACACATTTTGTCAATAAATACATTTTGTCAATGCATCCGACATATGTGTGCAGGAGGTGGCAATGGTCCAAAACCTCAAATACCTAAGCTGTGTTCGAATACGCATACTAAACGCACTAACCGTACTATTTGTGACGTGAATCGAGTATATAGTATTGCTTATTGGTCATAGTATGGATATAGTTAGTATGCTAAAAGTTCCAGGATGTCGTACTAAATTCACCAAAATATGTAGTATACACACGGAGGATACTATTTCCGTACTTTTAGGGCCCATAATGCAATTCAGGAAATGGGCGTGGCTTCACATCGTGTTCAGATTTGAAGATAATTATGGAAAATATGCAGCCGAAGTACAACAAGAGCGGATACAAATTCATTGCTTTAACTAATTATGACAAATGTTCAGAAAATGTTATAAAGTAAGGACTTTTCAAATAAGTTACCTTACACGTTATGTTGGCTGACAATTTGTTAGCTACGCTGTCCTTACGAACCACTTAGCATATCATTACAGCAGTATGTACCGGTATGGTGTTAGCTACGCTGTCCTTACGAACCACTTAGCATATCATTACAGCAGTATGTACCGGTATGGTGTTAGCTACGCTGTCCTTACGAACCACTTAGCATATCATTACAGCAGTACGTACTGGTATGGTGTTAGCTAGCTAACATTCCCTAACATTAATTGGCTACTTATACATCAAACTTGCCAGTACATTAACTATAGGCTTACTACCCAACATTTATTGACTTGATTCTTCCCGCCATTCTTAGCTTAGCTAAATATAGTATAGTCGTTGTGTGTTCTCAATGAACATTCTGGTGCTTTCGTAAATTCACTCTGGCGATCTAGTCCAATTTCAGAGCACTCTCGTGTGAGTGTACCAGAGCGCAGAATAATGAATTAACGAGTCCTCAACACCCGTTGAAAATGGCCGGTGCCAGTAAACGTTGGCAAAAAAAAACATAATTAAATTGTTTCCAACAGCACAGTTAAAGTCACCAACACTCTGGATAACATGAAAACTGCCTAACCAGCTCTGCTAGGGCGAGTAAAATGGTCAGAGTGGTCTCATTTGTGTCTGGAAGTAGCTAGCCAACGTTAGTTTGGGTGCTTGACTGCCGTTGTAAGGTCAGAACACTCAGATCAACCATACTCCTCGGCTCAAGCCTCCAGTGTGTGCTCCAAGAGTGAAACGCTCTGAATTTACAAACTTACATATTTACTGACTTTATTGTCCCCATGGGGAAATGTTGTTGCGGTGTCATGTACCCATTTAAAGTGGCGTTTAAATACAAAACAAAATTGACAATGAAACGTTCATATCAGTTACGTACCAATATTAAGAAGAAGAAATAAGAAATAAAACGTTTTTTGGGGGGGTCTAAAATGATTTTGTGAGCCTTACGGAGGGCCCTGACCTTAAAGATCTCATCCAGGCCTGTCTGTTTGACTCCAAGTACCTTGCTTGCTATGGTAATAATTCCTTCTCAGCATATTTCTCTGGCTGACAGTGGCATTGCCAAACCAACAAACAATACAAAAAGTTAAAATACTCTCAATAAAGGATTTGTAAAACAGAGTCAGTATAGTAGTCTACATTAAATGATCCCAACTTTTTGAGAAAGTACAGTCACTGTTGGCTCTTTTTGTAGATCAGGTCTGTACATTTACTCCACTGAAGCTTATTGTCCAAAAGGACACCCAGATATTTATATTCCTCTACAATTTCTATATTCTGACCTCTGATAGATGTTGCAGAGGCAGGTGTTGTACGCTTCCTGAGGTCTATGCACATCTCTTTGGTCTTGTTGGTGTTGAGGACCGAGTGTGATTCCTCACACCACTCTACAAAGTAGAAGCTTATTGTCCAGTAGAAGCTTAGGACACCCATATATTTATATTCCTCTACAATTTCTATATTCTGACCTCTGATAGATGTTGTAGAGGTAGTTCCTCACACCACTCTAAAACGTCATCTTTGGTCTTGTTGGTGTTGAGGACCATGATGTTCCTCACCCACTCTACAAAGTCATCTAGGACCGGGCCATGATGTTCCTCACCATCATGCAACAGGCATCTGATCCGAGGCAGATGTTCATCAGCGACCACTCTAACGAGGTCAGTATGGGAACTAGTACAACTATTAATGTACAGAAGTGGGAACAAAACACATCCCTGAGGACAGCCTGTGTTGGTATTGCGTATATCCAACACGTGGGGACCTATTTTGACTCGCTATGAGCGTTGGCTCAGGAAGTCCAACAGCCATAAAACCAGCCCCCCATATAAGGAGAAGTCCTGAATGAGTCTCTGTGCCAGAATGTAGGGCTGGATTGTGTTGAAGGCAGAAGAAAAGTCAACAAACAGAACCCTGCCATGGGATTTGGCTCTAGATGTCTATAGACCATGTTAATACCCCCTCTAGATGTCTATAGACCATGATAATACCCCCTTTAGATGTCTATAGACCATGTTAATACCCCCTCTAGATGTCTATAGACCATGATAATACCCCCTTTAGATGTCTATAGACCATGTTAATACCCCCTCTAGATGTCTATAGACCATGTTAATACCCCCTCTAGATGTCTATAGACCATGTTAATACCCCCTCTAGATGTCTATAGACCATGTTAATACCCCCTCTAGATGTCTATAGACCATGTTAATTCCCCTCTAGACATATATAGACCATGTTAATACCCCCTCTAGATGTCTATAGACCATGTTAATACCCCCTCTAGACATCTATAGACCATGTTAATACCCCCTCTAGATGTCTATAGACCATGTTAATACCCCCTCTAGATGTCTATAGACCATGTTAATACCCCCTCTAGATGTCTATAGACCATGTTAATACCCCCTCTAGATGTCTATAGACCATGTTAATACCCCCTCTAGATGTCTATAGACCATGTTAATACCCCCTCTAGACGTCTATAGACCATGTTAATAACCCCTCTAGATGTCTATAGACCATGTTAATAACCCCTCTAGACATCTATAGACCATGTTAATACCCCCTCTAGATGTCTATAGACCATGTTAATACCCCCTCTAGATGTCTATAGACCATGTTAATACCCCCTCTAGATGTCTATAGACCATGTTAATACCCCCTCTAGATGTCTATAGACCATGTTAATACCCCCTCTAGATGTCTATAGACCATGTTAATACCCCCTCTAGACATCTATAGACCATGTTAATACCCCCTCTAGATGTCTATAGACCATGTTAATACCCCCTCTAGATGTCTATAGACCATGTTAATACCCCCTCTAGATGTCTATAGACCATGTTAATACCCCCTCTAGACATCTATAGACCATGTTAATACCCCCTCTAGATGTCTATAGACCATGTTAATACCCCCTCTAGATGTCTATATACCATGTTAATACCCCCTCTAGATGTCTATAGACCATGCTAATACCCCCTCTAGACGTCTATAGACCATGTTAATACCCCCTCTAGATGTCTATAGACCATGTTAATACCCCCTCTAGATGTCTATAGACCATGTTAATATCCCCTCTAGATGTCTATAGACCATGTTAATACCCCCTAGATGTCTATAGACCATGTTAATACCCCCTCTAGATGTCTATAGACCATGTTAATACCCCCTCTAGATGTCTATAGACCATGTTAATACCCCCTCTAGATGTCTATAGACCATGTTAATACCCCCTCTAGATGTCTATAGACCATGTTAATACCCCCTCTAGATGTCTATAGACCATGTTAATACCCCTCTAGATGTCTATAGACCATGTTAATACCCCCTCTAGATGTCTATAGACCATGTTAATACCCCTCTAGATGTCTATAGACCATGTTAATACCCCCTCTAGATGTCTATAGACCATGTTAATACCCCTCTAGATGTCTATAGACCATGTTAATACCCCTCTAGATGTCTATAGACCATGTTAATACCCCTCTAGATGTCTATGGACCATGTTAATACCCCTCTAGATGTCTATAGACCATGTTAATACCCCCTCTAAATGTCTATAGACCATGTTAATACCCCCTCTAGATGTCTATAGACCATGTTAATACCCCCTCTAGATGTCTATAGACCATGTTAATACCCCTCTAGATGTCTATAGACCATGTTAAGGAGGGTAAGCATGGCATCATCAACTCCTCTGCTGGGCTGATCGGCAAACTGAAATGGGTCGAGGAGCTTCTGGGTGACACTGAGAATATGACTTTTCACAATTTTCTCAAGGCATTGTATTACTCAGGATGTCAAGGCGACAGGGCGGTAGTCATTCAGCACAGAGGGATGAGATGCTTTAGGAATTGGTATAACTATTGAGTTCTTCCACAATACTTGAACGTGTTGCTGGTCGAGTGAGGATTGGAAAATGTCTGTAAAAACACGGGCCAGTTGTTCAGCACAGTGCTTTAACACACGTCCACTCATTTTGTCTGGGCTTTTCCTACGTGTTACATCCCCTGAACAACTGTAGAACATCAGACTGCTGAACAACAACTCTGTCAAACGTTTGTAATGATGCTTCCGTTTGTTTCACCTCCGACACCAAGTTGTCTGATTCAAATCTTGAGAAGAAAACATTCAGTTCATTAGCCATGTTCTGGCCCTCATATCCCCCAAGGTCAGCACTGGGTTTTCCCCTGCCTATGTGGGGGGCACTATAGCCATGGATTTAATCCTATGCCAGGCCACCGTTGTGTTTCCTGAGGAGAGGGTCCTCTCCACCCTTGAGTTTCCTGAGGAGAGGGTCCTCTCCACCCTTGTGTTTCCTAAGGAGAGGGTACTCTCCACCCTTGTGTTTCCTGAGGAGAGAGTCCTCTCCACCCTTGTGTTTCCTGAGGAGAGGGTCCTCTCCACCCTTGAGTTTCCTGAGGAGAGGGTCCTCTCCACCCTTGTGTTTCCTGAGGAGAGGGTCCTCTCCACCCTTGTGTTTCCTGAGGAGAGAGTCCTCTCCACCCTTGTGTTTCCTGAGGAGAGGGTCCTCTCCACCCTTGTGTTTCCTGAGGAGAGGGTCCTCTCCACCCTTGTGTTTCCTGAGGAGAGGGTCCTCTCCACCCTTGTGTTTCCTGAGGAGAGGGTCCTCTCCACCCTTTGCTTGTATGCCTCCTTGTCCACCAGTATCTGTCTTTTGAGCTCACGTTGTACATCTCTTAATGCCTGTCTATCACCCCCAGTATAAACTGCCTTCTTCCTATCAAGTAGTGATTTTAGATGTTTTGATACCCAAGGCTTGTTGTTAGGGAAGATTTTACAGTTCTTAGTAGGCACAACTGACTCAACACAGAAGTTTACATAGTCTGAAATAACATCTGTGAGTTCATCAAGATCAGAGCTGCTGTCCTCAAATCCCTCCCACATTGTACAGTCAAAACACCCCTGAAGACCAGATACCTCCCACATAGTACAGTCAAAACATCCCTGGAGACAAGTGATACTGTTGTCATTCCAAATCTGGACAGTTTTAACTGTGGGTTTCTCCCTCTCCAGGAGCCGACAGTAGGTTGGCCTGAGGTAGACCACATTGTGGTCGGATGTCCCCAGGGGAGGTCTGGTGGTGACAGAGAACACCTTTGGTATTGTCCCATAGCACAAATCAAGAGTCCTATTTTTCCTAGTGTGAAATTTCACATACTGATGGTATGTGCGCAAGACTTTGTGCAAGGTACAGTTGTTAAAATCCCCTAAAATAAATTTGGGTGCGTCGGGGGAGATGGATTCCAGTTTCTATGACCAGATTATAAATAATCTCTGATGCCTTTGTTCTATTAGCTTTAGGTTGAATGTACACAACGGTAACAAACAATTGGGGGAACTCACGGGGCAGATAGTAAGGTCGCAGTGAGACAGAAAACAGTTCAATGTCGGGGGTACAGAGTCTCTCTCTTACCAGGATTTACACCACTGGTCCCTGACAAGCAGGCAGAGGCCCCTGCCGTGAAGTTTCCCTGTGACTGTCAGATCACGGTCCGCTCTGACCAGAGTCAAGCCAGCCGGCTCCACTTCTCTGTCCGGGACTCTGTCATCCAGCCAAGTCTCAGTAAATGCCAGTAAAACAGGCCTCCCGATAATCGTGTTGGAAGCGCAGATTCACTGACAACTCATCCGCTTTCCCCCTCAGTGACTGGGCATTAAATCAACAAGGTGGTGGTAAGTATGTTCTTACATTTTGTTTAAGTCTTTGTCTGATTCCCCCGCGTTTTCCACGTTTGCATTTGGGTTTGTAAATCCACTCGCAGACAATCAGTTATTAGATGGGCCATTGGGATATCCATGGCGTTCGTGTTTGAGTTGCATTGTAGTAAGAACTCCCTGCTGTATTGGATTCCACTGGCAGCAGTGTTTTCATAATTTAGTCCGTTCATAGTGGGTATGTACACCATCAACAAGATCAGTCCAACACCCCACCACTGTAAATGCATGGTTGGCAGATTGTTTGTAAGCTAAGTGTACAAATTAAAAACATAAAATAACGCCACACCAAACGTCACACACACTGCATGTCACAAAACGGACAATCTGACAACGCTCTGAATTTACGAGCGGAGTCTGGCACTCCAGGTTGAATTTAAGAACACACCCGAAGTCATAAAATGTCTAACTAGTCATTTGATATGCTAACTAGCTAGCAAGAGGTTGAATAGCAACAGAATCAACTTCCAGTAGACAGGTGAAGGGCTAGTACGCTCATCTTAAAGGATACTGTTCGTTTACAGTATACTAAAATGAACTAATAGTATATAGTTTGTAGCATATACTCATTTTTATTTATTTATTTTTATTTCACCTTTATTTAACCAGGTAGGCTAGTTGAGAACAAGTTCTCGTTTACAATTGCGACCTGGCCAAGATAATGCAAAGCAGTTTGACACATACAACAACACAGAGTTACACGTGGAATAAACAAACATACAGTCAATAATATAGTAGGGGAAAAAAGTATATATACGGTGTGTGCAAATGAGGTAAGATCGGGGATGTAAGGCAATAAAATAGGCCATAGTGGCGAGGTAATTACAATATAGCAATTAAACACTGGAGTGATAGATGTACAGAGGATGAATGTGCAAGTAGAGATACTGGGGTGCAAAGGAGGAAAATAAATAAATAAATATAGTATGGGGATGAGGTAGTTGGATGGGCTATGTACAGGTGCAATGATCTGTGAGCTGCTCTGACAGCTGGTGCTTGAAGCTAGCGATGGAGATATGAGTCTCCAGCTTCAGCGATTTTTGTAGTTCGTTCCAGTCATTGGCAGCAGAGAACTGGAAGGAAAGGCGGGCAAAGCAGTAATTGGCTTTGGGGGTGACCAGTGAAATATACCTGCTGGAGCGCGTGCTGCGGGTGGGTGCTGCTATGGTGACCAGTGAACTGAGATAAGGGGGGCTCTACCTAGCAAAGACTTGTAGATGACCTGGAGCGGGTGGGTTTGGAGACAAATATGAAGCGAGGGCGAGCCAACGAGAGCGTACAGGTCGCAGTGATGGGTAGTATATGGGGCTATAGTGACAAAACGGATGGCACTGTGATAGACTGCATCCAATTTGTTGAGTAGAGTGTTGGAGGCTATTTTAGTTATTATATATTATTTAGTTATATAGTTATTTTGCTTAATGTGGGTCTGGAAGGAGAGTTTACAGTCTAAGATACCTAGGTATTTGTAGTTGTCCACATATCCTAGGTCAGAACCGTCCAGAGTAGTGATGCTGGACGGGCGGGCTGGTGGGGGCAGCGATCGGTTGAAGAGCATGCATTTAGTTTTACTTGCATTTAAGAGCAGTTGGAGGCCAGGGAAGGAGAGTTGTATGGAATTGAAGCTCGTCTGGAGGTTAGTTAGCACAGTGTCCAAAGAAGGGCCATAAGTATACAGAATGGTGTCATCTGCGTAGAGGTGGATCGGTGAATCAGCAGCAGAAAGAGCGACATCATTGATGTATACAGAGAAGAGTGTCGGCCCGACAATTGAACCCTGTGGCACCCCCATAGAGACTGCCAGAGGTCTGGACAACAGGCCCCCCGATTTGACACAATGAACTCTATCAGAGAAGTAGTTGGTGAACCAGGCGAGGCAGTCATTTGAGAAACGAAGACGGTTGAGTCTGCTGATAAGAATGTGGTGATTGACAGAGTCGAAAGCCTTGGACAGGTCGATGAATACGGCTGCACAGTATTGTCTCTTATCGATGGCAGTTATGATATGCTCAAGGTTTAGGACCTTGAGCATGGCTGAGGTGCACCCATGACAAGATCGTAAGCCAGATTGCATAGCGGAGAAGGTACGGTGGGATTCGAAATGGTCGGTGATCTGTTTGTTAGCTTGGCTTTTGAAGATCTTAGAAAGGCAGGGTAGAATAGATATAGGTCTGTAGAAGTTTGGGTCTATAGTGTCTCCCCCTTTGAAGAGGGGAATGACCGCGGCAGCTTTCCAATCTTTGGGGATCTCAGACGATACGAAAGAGAGGTTGAACAGGCTAGTAATAGGGGTTGCAACAATTTCAGCAGATCATTTTAGAAAGAGAGGGTCCAGATTGTCTAGCCCGGCTCATTTGTAGGGGTCCAGATTTTGCAGCTCTTTCAGAACATCAGCTATCTGAATTTGGGTGAAGGAGAAATGGGGAGGCTTGGGCAAGTTGCCGTGGGGGGTGCAGGGCTGTTGACCGGGATAGGGGTAGCCAGGTGGAAAGCATGGCTTAGCCTTAGAAAAATGCTTATTGAAATTCTCAATTATCGTGGATTTATCGGTGGTGACAGTGTTTCCTAGCCTCAGTGCAGTGGGCAGCTGGGAGGAGGTGCTCTTATTCTCCATGGACTTTACAGTGTCCCAGAATATTTTTGAGTTTGTGCTACAGGATGCACATTTCTGTTTGAAGAAGCTAGCCTTAGCTTTCCTAACTGCTTGTGTATATTGGTTCCTAACTTCCCTAAAAAGTTGTATATCACGGGGGCTTTTTGATGCTAATGCAGAACGCCACAGGATGTTTTTGTGCTGGTCAAGGGCAGTCAGGTCTGGAGTGAACCAAGGGCTATATCTATTCCTGGACTGTCAGGTCTGGAGTGAAACAAGGGCTATATCTATTCCTGGACTGTCAGGTCTGGGGTGAAACAAGGGCTATATCTATTCCTGGACTGTCAGGGCTGGAGTGAACCAAGGGCTATATCTGTTCCTGGACTGTCAGGTCTGGAGTGAACCAAGGGCTATATCTGTTCCTGGACTGTCAGGTCTGGAGTGAACCAAGGGCTATATCTGTTCCTGGACTGTCAGGGCTGGAGTGAACCAAGGGCTATATCTGTTCCTGGACTGTCAGGTCTGGAGGGGCTATATCTGCTCCTGGACTGTCAGGTCTGGAGTGAACCACTATATCTGTTCCTGGACTGTCAGGTCTGGAGTGAACCAAGGGCTATATCTGCTTCCTGGACTGTCAGGTCTGGAGTGAACCAAGGGCTATATCTGTTCCTGGACTGTCAGGGCTGGAGTGAACCAAGGGCTATATCTGTTCCTGGACTGTCAGGTCTGGAGTGAACCAAGGGCTATATCTGCTCCTGGACTGTCAGGTCTGGAGTGAACCAAGGGCTATATCTGTTCCTGGACTGTCAGGTCTGGAGTGAACTATTCCTGGACTGTCAGGTCTGGAGTGAACCAAGGGCTATATCTGTTCCTGGACTGTCAGGTCTGGAGTGAACCAAGGGCTATATCTGTTCCTGGACTGTCAGGTCTGGAGTGAACCAAGGGCTATATCTGTTCCTGGGCAGTCAGGTCTGGAGTGAACCAAGGGCTATATCTGTTCCTGGACTGTCAGGTCTGGGGTGAACCAAGGGCTATATCTGTTCCTGGACTGTCAGGTCTGGAGTGAACCAAGGGCTATATCTGTTCCTGGACTGTCAGGTCTGGAGGAACCAAGGGCTCTGTTCCTGGACTGTCAGAAACCAAGGGCTAGTAGGTCTGGAGTGAACCAAGGGCTTCCTGGACTGTCAGGTCTGGGGTGAACCTATATCTGTTCCTGGACTGTCAGGTCTGGAGTCTATATCTGTTCTGGACTGTCAGGTCTGGAGTGAACCAAGGGCTATATCTGTTCCTGGACTGTCAGGTCTGGAGTGAACCAAGGGCTATATCTATTCCTGGACTGTCAGGGCTGGAGTGAACCAAGGGCTATATCTGTTCCTGGACTGTCAGGTCTGGAGTGAACCAAGGGCTATATCTGTTCCTGGACTGTCAGGTCTGGAGTGAACCAAGGGCTATATCTGTTCCTGGACTGTCAGGTCTGGAGTGAACCAAGGGCTATATCTGTTCCTGGACTGTCAGGTCTGGAGTGAACCAAGGGCTATATCTGTTCCTGGACTGTCAGGTCTGGAGTGAACCTGTTCCTGGAAGGTCTGGAGCTATATCTGCTCCTGGACTTCCTGGACTGTTCCTGGTGTCTGGGGCTATATCTGTTCCTGGACTGAACCAAGGGCTATATCTGCTTCCTGGACTCAGGTCTGGAGTGAACCAAGGGCTATATCTGTTCCTGGACTGTCAGGTCTGGAGTGAACCAAGGGCTATATCTGTTCCTGGACTGTCAGGTCTGGAGTGAACCAAGGGCTATATCTGCTCCTGGACTGTCAGGTCTGGAGTGAACCAAGGGCTATATCTGTTCCTGGACTGTCAGGTCTGGAGTGAACCAAGGGCTATATCTGTTCCTGGACTGTCAGGTCTGGAGTGAACCAAGGGCTATATCTATTCCTGGACTGTCAGGGCTGGAGTGAACCAAGGGCTATATCTGTTCCTGGACTGTCAGGTCTGGAGTGAACCAAGGGCTATATCTGTTCCTGGACTGTCAGGTCTGGAGTGAACCAAGGGCTATATCTGTTCCTGGACTGTCAGGTCTGGAGTGAACCAAGGGCTATATCTGTTCCTGGACTGTCAGGTCTGGATATATCTGTTCCTGGACTGTCAGGTCTGGAGTATATCTGTTCCTGGGCAGTCAGGTCTGGAGGGGCTATATCTGTTCCTGGACTGTCAGGTCTGGGGTGAAACAAGGGCTGTTCCTGGACTGTCAGGTCTGGAGTGAACCAAGGGCTATATCTGTTCCTGGACTGTCAGGTCTGGAGTGAACCAAGGGCTATATCTGTTCCTGGACTGTCAGGTCTGGAGTGAACCAAGGGCTATATCTATTCCTGGACTGTCAGGTGGAGTGAACTGTTCCTGGACTGTCAGGTCTGGAAACCAAGGGCTATATCTGTTCCTGGACTGTCAGGTCTGGAGTGAACCAAGGGCTATATCTGTTCCTGGACTGTCAGGTCTGGAGTGAACCAAGGGCTATATCTGTTCCTGGACTGTCAGGTCTGGAGTGAACCAAGGGCTATATCTGTTCCTGGACTGTCAGGTCTGGAGTGAACCAAGGGCTATATCTGTTCCTGGACTGTCAGGTCTGGAGTGAACCAAGGGCTATATCTGCTCCTGGACTGTCAGGTCTGGAGTGAACCAAGGGCTATATCTGTTCCTGGACTGTCAGGTCTGGAGTGAACCAAGGGCTATATCTGTTCCTGGACTGTCAGGTCTGGAGTGAACCAAGGGCTATATCTGCTCCTGGACTGTCAGGTCTGGAGTGAACCAAGGGCTATATCTGTTCCTGGACTGTCAGGTCTGGAGTGAACCAAGGGCTATATCTGTTCCTGGACTGTCAGGTCTGGAGTGAACCAAGGGCTATATCTGCTCCTGGACTGTCAGGTCTGGAGTGAACCAAGGGCTATATCTGTTCCTGGACTGTCAGGTCTGGAGTGAACCCACGGCTATATCTGTTCCTGGTTCTCCATTTTTTGAATGGGGCTGTAGTATACAGTATGTTAGTATGGGTATTCGAGCACAACTCTAGCGTCTTCCCCCTCTCCAACCCCTCCAACTCTCCTCTACCACTCCACCCTTCTACTGTAATCTGAACACCAGAAAGTTGACTTCCTACTGCAGATTGGATCCAAACACCATGTGGTTCAGTCAGTCTCATATTGTTTTTCTTTCAGCTGCACATTTCACTGTAAAAGCTTGTAAATGTGGTGTGTGTGGAAACTCTCTCTTCCTCAAAGGACCAGCCAAAGTCAATCCCGGCTGGGTAAATAGAAAAAGGAGGAAAGAGTAGTAGATTGGACTCGATTGACTTTGATTTGGAGTGGAATTCCACAAGCATGTACACAGCATACTACCAGGAAACCTCAAATGTACGCAACGTATGTTTTCAAAACATCATGATGAAGACGTATCCGTGGACACTATTTAATTAGGTAAACAGACTTCACACTTTATCGGTCACTGGGCTGACAAGCGGTAGTCGGCAAGCAGACAGAGAAAGTGGTGTGTAGAAAGTCCAGGTCGACAGTCCTATACCTACCTGATACCGTTACCTTGGCTGGGTGCCAAATGTCACCCTATTCAATATATAGTGCACTACTTTTGAACAGAGCTCTATGGTCGCCGGTCAAAAGCAGTGCACTATAAAATGAATAGGGTGCAATTTGGAGCACAGAACTTACTACCTGACACAACACTTTCCACCGTCTCCAATTAGAGGAGGGGTAGAGGCAGAGAAGCTGTGTAATTTCTGTCCAGTTTTGTGAGTTGCTACCCATCACACAGGCTTGGGATTTCGCTGAGCGGGGACGAGGGAGAGTGTGAACAACAGTTGGGGGAGTGTTTAACAGATGGTTGGGTAGAGAAGTCGGGTTAGGGAGCCGCGTAGAGCCGAAACAAGCCACGAGGGTAGTCAGAGTGTACCGGGGCTGGTAGATGGATGTGTTGTCCACAAGGACCATGGGAGGAGGAAAAGAAGAGGTAGAAGGAGAGACGGAACAGAACAGAGGAACTAATGGAGGGACAAGGGGGTGTCTGGGACCAAAGGGAGAGAGGGATTTTGGGAACAGGGGAAGGTAACCCTCTTGGGTCCACTGTGGTGGAAGGGTGGTTTGGGCTGTTGGAAGGTAAGAATGGAGACAACACATTCCCAGACCAAAGAGAGAAACAGACAGGGAGACATTGACACTCCTGGATTGTGTAGCCAAATTAAACCCTGGATGCACTCTGGCTTCTAAAACCACAATGGAATGATGATGGTTGTGTTGAAAGGGCCTCTAAACCTCTAGTAGAGCATTATTCATCTTTTTCAATGGATGATTTTGGACTGGATTACATAAATGGATTTCAGGCTGGATTTGAATGTCACATAAAAACACTATTTATTTGTTCCCTGAACAGTGTCATTGTTCAACCTGGCAGAGAGAGAGAAGCATATACCTCTTTTGAAACGAGTGAATTAAATGTGTTTTTCTTTGTCATCTATAATTTGTTTTCCACATGTAGTGCAGAAAAACAAGTCAACTTTGAGAACACACTGATACCCAACCCTCCCCCATCACATTCACGTCTCCGGCCGCCAACGACCGGTGTTGAACATTTATGGTTTCCTGAACATGCTCAATTAGCAGTTCTGGGGAAAACACAGAGCAGGGAACAGAGCATTGTATGTGTCTGTGCTTACACTTAACTGTAGTCTACCTGAGAAAAAAAAGCTAAAAGGGAAGAGGGAAAAAAGAGAAAGGGAAATCAAATCCGTCAGTAAATTAGACTTTTTCCCTCTGTGCACTTTCCATTTGAATTGTTTTTCCACATTTTCTTTGCTTTTCCCTGGTGGGTTTTGCTCTGCTATCACATAGTGTTCAATGAGGCCCCCAAACCCTCACTGATGACATGCCCTTCTCGCTGTTCCCGAGGAGGAGAGAGGAAAAACCTGTGTTCTCCAACGTAAACAATGTCAACCCAGGAAAATTCACTCTTTTACAGCCATCCTTTCTTTGCCACAATTTAACTGAAGACACGCCCCGTATCTCTGAGGGGATCATTTAGTATAGTAGGTCTATTGGTGCACTTGCTGGGTGCCAAATGTGTCCAGCGATAGATAGATTTCTTCATCTGTATGTACTTATGATCACCTTTGCCATTTGACCATCATACAAACTCTAATAGGGTGCCAGAACTTATGGAGAATTGACAATCAGTGAGCGCTGGAAGGATGTAGGTAGATCATGAAAGTTCTGAGGGAAAGACAGAAGTAGGTTTCAGTCATAGAGATGGAAAGAGGTCTCATCTTTGTATCTGTGCCATCATGGCATCGGTGACAGCATGGACAGGACAACACCACTGAGTCTCCATTTTAAAGTAGTCAATTGTCTTCTTTTGTGTTTGAAAACATGTTGACTACACTGGCCTCATTGTGTGCGCACAGGCGGTGCAAAATATATGTACACTTACCTTAAAATCCACATTGGAAGAAGACTGAACAGGGAGAGATTCCTAGAAACTAACTAGGTGACCCTTTTTATCTGCGGATTAATTGTCGGAGTAGAGATTGTGCAAAGCTGTCATCAAGACAAAGGTTGGCTACTTTAAAGAATCTAAAATATATTTAGATTTGTTTAACACTTTTGTGGTTACGACATGATTCCATATGTGTTATTACATAGTTTTGATGTCTTCACTATTATTCTACAATGTAGAAAATAGTTGTTGTTTTTTAAAGAAAAACCCTTGAATGAGTAGGTGTGTCCAAACGTCTGACATGCAAAATCAGAGAGTCAAAAAATAAATCCAAAGGAAGTTTGTTTTAAAGTATCTGTCCTATATCTGAGAGACATAAGAAATATCAGGAAGTTATTATAAAAACGTTTGACCCATATTTAACCCTTTTTTGGCACCAAACTAGCTCCATACACTGTATACTTCCATTCATTTTTTAAACGGGTACCGAACTACCTCCATACACTGTATACTTCCATTCATTTTTTAAAACGGGCACCAAACTACCTTCAGACTAGTCTTGTGAGGCCTTTCTATAGAGGGGTCACAGTGTGTAGTATGAGGATTCTGTGTTATGACCTATAGCCCTTTACCATATATGTGATTGAATATTATCTGCTGTTGTCTTGTGTGGATGTATGTACATGTTATGCAACATAGCTGACTTTAAACATTGTTAACAGTTTCAGGACCATGGGCCTTTCTCCTGATGGAAAAGTAGCATGAAGACAGGAACTGTTCAGTGAGTTAGGAGGGGGGCACATTCAGAGCGGGGTGTTGCGAGAACAAGCGGTCTTTTGTTAGATAACAGGAGCCAGGTGCAAGATAACGGTATGAGCGCATGGATGTTCTTCACAGCAACACTTACATCTATCAACAGAAGCGCAAAAAGAGGCGGGGACCCCCCTGAGCGGCTGCAATAGGCTGAGCAAGTTTAAACCACGCCCAGTCTCTACTGTGATAGGCCAACAGACGGGTTGGAACTGTCTATCACAGTATAAAGAATACTGTTTACATACATCTTGTCAGTTCCCTGTTCTGCCCTGCGTGGTATTACAGTGAGCCCGTATATACGAAAGTTGCATTTGCCATTTATTACTTAGCTAATAAAAAATACATACTATACAATCGGTGACTCATTGTCATATTTATCCTGATACCAGATTCGAATTGACGCAACTCTAACAGTAGCCAAACTGTTTGGACGCTACAGACAGAAGTGAGGGTCTCATCTTTCCATAGAGTTGTCAAATTAGTTTCTAGGCCAAACCCTTTCGTGCGAAGACCAATTTACGGGATGTCTCCTGGTCTGACAAACACCGCTGTCGCTCAGCAACCTTCCACCGCAAATGTGGAAGGCCGACATTGGAGGATGTGGTGCATTGAGACACAGCCCACGCAAAAATATAATAATATTCAGCTTAAACAGACAGATTTTCCTGGGGATTTAGATTTTCACGCGGGCATCGACTCTAGGCGTTTAAAATATGATATTGCTAAAAAGCAAGAATGAATGCACTAACTGTAAGTCACTCTTGATGAGAGCATCTGCTAAATGACTAAAATGTCAAATATAAATGTTTTATATAGCTACGGTACTGTAGTTGATGCAAACTAGCACTCGTTAAAAATAACCTCTGATCTCCATCTTGCTAGCTACTATTTTGTATTTTATTCAGGCGGATAAAGTAGTGAAGTAGGGAGTAACCTAGTTCCTCTATGCCAAAAGAGTCCAGCATTGAAACCAGAACCTAGTCACTGTGTAGCCTAGGGTCGGGTTTTCGAGACTAAGTAGCCAGAGCGTAATGACATGTTGCTGTGCTTTGTATATGGGAATCTTAACACAATATATCTGAATTAATGCTAGGTGGGTTGAATAAAGTGCAATGTAATGGTACGATTTTATCACTTTTTTAGCCAAAATAAGACAGGCTTTTCATGCATCACTAACAAAAGTGATGTACCTGCCACAATTCAAACTAAATGACTTTATTGAGAAAATCTGGCCAGAGTTATAGTTAGTCTGTGAAGTAGCTGGATAACTCTACAATATCCCTGGACACACTTTGTTTCCCAGTGATGAATTGTGGGTGGAGAAGAGGAACGGAGAGGTGTAGTAGCTGTGGTAGAAGCTGCATGACCGGAGACTGAGCACAGAAACCGACTTTGACCTGACTTTCATCTTTGAAGCTGATCCTTTGTCTCGCGTAAAGTCTGTGTGGAGCTGAGCTGGCCTTGGAACAGAGAGAACCTTTATGCTTGCTAACTAAAATCCCCCTCCTTCAAAATCCCTGTTTAATTTCACGAGAGGCTTGATAGAAATGTTTGAAAGGGCAGGCATGTTCTTCCTAAATCTCCGGTGAAACTGTTAGCGTGGTAGTAATTAATGCTGTGTACTTGTATTTCCGTGTAAAGGTCAGCTAATCCCTGTCGTCTAACACGGTTAATAACCCTTCTGGAATTTAAAAAACACAGCATATGTAACAGTACTCTTCTGGCGTTGTGTACATCAGTCATCGACACGGAACTCCAATATGTAGCACCAATCATGTAGCTTTATTCTGATAAGAACGACACAAGATTGCACGTCATGCAATGCCCGTCTCACCATCCAACTCTGCACTCACGCACGCTGGTTTGGTGCTTGTTCACTGGGCAGTTACCAAAATAATACAATTACAATATAATATCTTTAACAATGTACCTGATAAGAACGACACAAGATTGCACGTCATGCAATGCCCGTCTCACCATCCAACTCTGCACTCACGCACTGTACAAAATATATGAACCCCCCCCACCAGACACAGTAAGTTGCTAGCTAATACTGGCGTGAATTCTCTACAACAAAATGCACAACAAATATTCTCCAAAAACCCCTGCATCTTATGTGTGATGTTTGAATAACATTTACAAACTATTTGATATAAATTGTACATTTAAATAATCACTTGAGAGCATAAAATCACTTTTGACGTACGGTGCTTTGCAACCAACAACTTACCGCTGGTTTGGTGCTTGTTCACTGGGACGATTCTAACTGGAACATCCCCCCTCGTAAGCAAGCTACGCAAACCAGCCAATAAGATGCCATGTTGAGTAGGTGAAGGCAAGACAAACTCAAACCAAAAACCCATTGGCTTAACAATAAAGTGGCAAGGGGAATCACCAATATAACCCTGTTACACATAGACCAGCATATATTTCACGATGATTTCTGATGCTTCGTGCTGGTCTTTGCTAGTCAGATGCTGGTCAAGCTGGTCTGACCAGCATTGTCTAGCTGGTCTAGCTGGCAGACCGGCATTTGCTGTGTTTTGGACACTGGTGATCAGCACAAGCTAAAGAAAAACCAGCAGCAAGTCACATTATGTTTAAGTCCTATTCGAATCCAGCAAATCGATTCACAACTGTGTTTTGAACTGGTGAACAAAACGGAAAGTAAGGCGCAAAACCTAAACCTAAGACGGGGAAGCATAGAAATAGCGCACATTTTCACTAACGTACTGTCAGCTAGCTGCAAGCAGTTATTGTAAAATGCTGATCTCTGTCATGGTCACTGACCTGCTGGTGTGGCAGGAAGGTCTGTTTGCTGCCAACTGAGATATTGAGGCCAGGTGAGGCTGGGTCCCAAGTGTGCTTACCACAAAGAATTCTTAGTAGGTGCGACGGACAGTGAGCTACTGGCAGCTAGTAGTTAGGTTACGTTTGATACCGGAGCTCCGAGGCATGCGCTGAAATCGCTAAGCCATGTACTTGGAAGCAAGGTGCCGATGCCTGTATCACTTTATCAGAAGCATGTGATCAATGATGTCCGAGGCTTCGTTTCGTCAAACAACCACCTGATTGGTTTGGTATAGGTTTAGTATAAGACATGTGGGACGTCATCTATAATCATTTGGCTGCTTTAAAATCTTTTCACCAGCAAGCACCACTAGTGTACAGTACACTTTGTTGATCAAATCCTTAATTAATTAACCTATTTGATACAATTGTCTTTAAAACGTCAATGCTTGGGCCTCCCGAGTGGCGCAGCAGTCTAAGGCACTGCATCAGAACAGCCCGGCTGTGACCGGGAGACCCATGAGACGGTGCACAATTGGCCCAGCGTCATCCGGGTTAGGGGAGGGTTTGGCTGGCCAGGATTTCCTCGTGGCTGACCGGGCGCTTGCAATCTGACTTCGGTTGTCAGTTGGATGGTGCTTCCTCTGCCACATTGGTTCAGCTGGCTTCTGGGTTAAGTGAGCAGTGTGTCAAGAAGCAGTGTGCCTGAGAAGGGCGGTGTTTCAGAGGACGCATGGCTCTCAACCTTCGCTTCTCCTGATTCCGTAAGGGAGTTGCAGCGATGAGACAAGACTGTAACTACCAATTGGGGAGAAAAAGGAAAAATAATGATGATAAAATAAATAACAATGCTTCAGGAAGTGTCATTTCCCTATCGCTAGTTTTTTACAATAACTTAATGACATCTGGTTGCCAGTTAAGCTGGCAGTGTCACACCCTGACCATAGAGAGCTTTTATTCTCTATGTTGGTTAGGTCAGGGTTTGATATAAGGGTGGGTTATCTAGGTGAATAGTATTTATATGTTAAGCTGGCAGTGTCACGCCCTGACCATAGAGAGCATTTATTCTCTATGTTGGTTAGGTCAGGGTGTAATTTAAGTGTGGGTTATCTAGGTGAATAGTATTTCTATGTTGGTCTCGTATGGGCCCCAATCAGAGGCAGGTGTTTATCGTTGTCTCTGATTGGGGATCATATTTAGGTAGCCATTTTCCCATTGTGCTTTGTGGGATCTTGTCTATGGATAGTTGCCTGTGAGCATTATATTAGCATTTCATTTGTTCTTTAAAGTAACTGAATTTTACAATAAGTTAATGACAGGTAGTTGTTAATTAAGTAACACAAAATTCACAGTAACTTCCAAACAATTAACTTCCATTAGGTTAATATGAAATGCACAGTAACCTTTTAACAATGCATCTCCTTAATATCACACATACTTATAAAAATAGCAAAGTTGACAGAGCCAAAAATATTCAAAATATTGATGAGAAATGTAACATTATACTATACTGAACAAATATATAAAATGCAGCACGTAAAGTGTTGTTCCCATGTTTCATAAGCTGAAATAAAAGATCCCAGAAATTATCTGTACGCACAAAAATCTCTCTAAAATGTGGTACACACATTTGTTTACATCCCCATTTTTCCTTTGCCAAGATAATCCATCCACCTGACAGGTGTTGCATATCAAGAAGCTGATTAAACAGCATGATAAATTACACAGGTGCACCTTGTGCTGGCAACAATAAAAGACCACTCTAAAATGTGCAGTTTTGTCACACAACGAAATACCACAGATGTAACAAGCTTTGAGGGAGCGTGCAATTGGCATGCTGACTGCAGGAATGTCCAACAGAGCTGTTGCCAGATAATTGAATGTTAATTTCTTTACCATAATCCGCCTCCAATGTCATTTTAGAGAATTTGGTAGTACGTCCAACCTGCCTCACAACCACAGACCATGTATAAATACACCAGCACAGGACCGCTTCTTCACCTGCGGGATCGTCAGAGACCTGGCACCTGGACAGCTGATGAAACTGAGGTGTATTTTTGTCTGTTATAAAGCCCTTTGGTGTGGAAAAACTCATTCTGATTGGCTGGGCCTGCCTCCCCATGGCTACGCCCCTGCCCAATCATATGTAATCCATAGATTAAGGCCTAATTCATTTATTTAAATCAACTGATTTCCTTGTATGAAAGTAACCAATTAAAATCATAGAAATTGTGGCATGTTGCATATATTTACGTTCAGTATAGATTATCAGTACATGTACCATCCTATGTGTAGGCCTTCCCCTGAAGGTACCTAATGTGTAACTTTGACCTTTTTGTACCCCAGGGAATTACACTGTTCCCTAACTGTACCCTACCAGGTGATGTGGAGAAGATCTGTATCTGCGCCACATACTCTCACTACTGTTGTCCTCCAGGGCTTGGTTCTAATCCCCCTCCTTTTCTCTCTATACACCAAGTCACTCGGCTCAGTCATATCCTCTCTCCTATCATTGCTATGTGGATGACACTCAACTTCTTTTCTCCTTCCCCCCCTTCTGACTACCAGGTGGCGACACACGTCTCAGCTTGATGTTGGCCCACCACCTGTTCAAAGACCTCTCCATCATGGTTGACAACTCCATTGTCTCACTCCCAGAGTGCAAAGAACCTTGGCGTGACCCTGGAGAACACCCTGTAGTTCTCTACAGATATCAAAGCAGTGACTCGCTCCTGCATGTTCATACTCTACAACATCCGTAGAGTACGACCCTATCTCACACAGGAAAGCGGCACAGGTCCTAATCCAGGCGATTGTCATCTCCCGTCTGTCCTACTGCAACTCGATGTTGGCCGGGCTCCCTGCTTGTGCCATCAGACTCCTGCAATTTATCAGAACGCTGCAGCCCACTTGGTTTTCAACCTTCCCATGTTCTCCAATGTCATCCCGCTCCTCCGCACACTCCACTGGCTTCCAGTCGAAGCTCGCATCCACTACAACACCATGGTACTTGCCTACGAAGCAACAAGAGGAACTGCCTCTCCCTACCTTCAGGCTATGCTCAAACCCTACAACCCAACCCAAGCGCTCAGTTCTGGTCTCTTGGCTTCCTCCTCCAATTTTTATTTTTACATAACCTTCTTAAACAAATATTTGCACTTGATGACCCCCCCACCCTTTCTTGCTCTGCCTTTGCTAATAACTACTTTGAGGAAAAGTGTACTTACTATGCCTGAGATATGTGGTTGTCTCACCTAGCTATCTTAAGATGATTGCGCTAACTGTACGTCGCTCTGGATACGTGTGTCTGCTAAATGTCAAATGCTAAATGAGTGTGGATATATGTTCTTGGTAATAAAGATGTACCTGGAGGCACTGAAACATTAATGCATTTCCGCCCCAAATCTTGTATGTTCAAATCCCCAAAGCATTTATTTAACAAAAGTTACATTTCTGATTACAATTTTGGACAGGTAACTAGTAACTGTAACAGATTACATTTAGAAAGTAACCTACCCAACCCTGGGGCCTCATTTATAAACTTTGCCTATGTACATCTGCTAGTGGTTGCAAAATTGTATTTCAAAGCTGACAAGTAAGCACTTTGAGCAAATCAGGGATCTGGTGAAAAGCGTATTCATAAAAAAACTCAACATGAACAAGAATGCAGTCATTTGCCATTACTGAGGAGAGAATCTGTTTTATTTCCTCACCTTTTCTGGCCGTGATAGGTTCATATTCCCAAAGGAGCCAAAGGCTACAACCAATTATAATCCGCATCCATCATGTAATTGAACCCAGTAGAACAGTTTAATTGCATCATTTCTTTTGTAGCCTGACTTAGACGATGTTTCAGAATTCACGAGAAGTCCATCATATTTAGGTTGGGGAAAAAGTTGATGCAAGACATTGCTGAATTTAAATGTTCTGCTGACAGGCTCACAACAGTTTGCCATTGTTTTCTCTTTTGAAAACAGACAGTCCTTTTCCAGATAAAGCATCAACTACTACTAAAGATTAAATCGGTGACTCATTGTCATATTTATCCTGATACCAGATTCGAATTAAAACATCCTACCAAACACAGTAACTAGACTGGTAGCTTTTGTAAAATATTTGACAGTATGGCTACAGTATTGGTGTGCGATAGGAGCGTGACATCGTTGCCTATTTAATCTAAGAGCCTATCAAGGCAGAACATAGAAACCCAATAATCTGTTGATAAACTAAAATATTAAACAACAATTGGTATTTTGCATGCCATGGGTTAATGCCAATAGTTTAAAGTTATAGGCAGCGAATAAAGGGTGTTATTGTCATGATAAAAGGTGAATGGAGGGTCTGATATATAACAGGAAACAGGTGTATGTATGAAATGGCGGCAAAATTTACTCATAAATGCCATTTTACTCAAGGTTCATAAATGCCATTTTACTCAAGGTTCATAAATGCCATTTTACTCAAGGTTCATAAATGCCATTTTACTCAAGGTTCATAAATGCCATTTTACTCAAGGTTCATAAATGCCATTTTACTCAAGGTTCATAAATGCCATTTTACTCAAGGTTCATACATTAGTCCCCAGGTCCCTGGGCACTGCTATTTTTATGTTGGTATTATTGACTTGATTCTGGGCAACTTTTAGCAAAGTGCAGAAATTGGATTCTTGCCATTAAATCTGTGCCAATTGCAGTCATGCCCACAGACCTGGTGGCATAGCAGGAAATTCAGGTCATTAGCAACCAAGAGGTTGTGAGTTAAAATCCCAAGTGAGCTATACTGTAGTCTCACGTAACCAGCATTCAGCAGTATGGTGTCCTTTTACATCAACAACAACTTAATTGAGCTGAAAAATGCAGTAACTTGTTGTTTACCTTAGTTTCAACTGCAACCAGTAGCCTGTAGTGTACCATGAAATTACAGGAACGTTTTAACAGTGTAGCATTTTATGGCATAAAGGAACATGTGGGAAAGAAAAGGATGGCTCTTCATAACCCTCACAGCAGTAAAGAATCCTTCCTGTTTTCACACATTTCACTCTTACAAAGATCCCTCGATAACCTTTTTTTTTTTTGTATTGTGGACCAGCATGGTCAAACCACACCCATCATTATCAAATTACCCAGCATGCTCTATTTGCAGTTTGATTTTTACAATTGTTTGTTTCAATATCTATGTTTTTGCATGTACATTGATTGATTAGATCAATTAATTAATTGATGTTATACTACACAAAGATTTAAAAGAACAATTCTAAACTAATCAAAATGGGTTAGTTGGATTTACTGCACCCATTACTGAAATGGCGGTTCCAGTTTAGATGTTTTAGTTAGTCTCTAAAATGTTATTTACTAACCTTTGCAGTCATTCTGAATGCAGATTGCGGGTGAATAGCAGTAGCAATTGTTGGATTTCCCAACTCAGGCTGGATTCCAGTAGGTATTAGACAACACATCGCCAATCAGCATTATTTTACTCATTACTGATTTTACAGGTGGAAAAAACAAAACAACGAAGGCTGGTTACCAGTGAAAAAAACAACTAACTAGACTCACTTTGGAGTTTGACTCTCAATATGCCTCAATGCGATTTAGTTGTATATTTTATTCTGCACAAATCATATATTATGAAGGTCATACCAAAGCCAAGTTACATTTCCCAGCATGCACTAATCAACACCTCACAGCACAACGCATCTCCCCTATTTGACCTAGATATTTGGTGTATGTATGGTATGTGTGCTGTTTTTAAATGTACGTAGTTCTGTCCTTGAGCTGTTCCTGTCTATTAATGTTCTGTATTATATCATGTTTCATATTCTGTGTGGATCCCAGGGAGAATAGCTGCGGCTTTCGCTACAGCTAATGGGGATCGTAAAACAATACCAGACTTACAGTACACGGACTGATGACTTCAGTGGATGACAGACACGACTAAGAGTTATGAGAAGAAGGCAGCAGCATGACAGACTCAACACCTTTTATATCATCTTAGGGAATACTGACTGTTTAAGAACTTTCTGAGACCATGCTGGGTTGCGGACAGAAGCTGTCTCAGTCATTAAGTCCATTTTGGGCCATGCTGAACAAGTGTTTACTCCATGGCTGCATTAGTGCTGATGTCACCGCCATATCCTGCCTTCCAAAGTGTCATGCTGAACATGGCGAACATTTAATAGACAAGGACAGAACTACATACATTTAAAAACAGCACACATACCATACATACACAAAATATACATTTATATTTCATTAATTTAATAGATGCCTTTACCACACCATAGTTAGACTTCTGATACCAACGCAGGGTAAAAGGGGGGCACCAAAATATTAACTGCTATAAAGAAAAAAGGTATATAAAAGTATTTTGTAATTTGAAAATACAAATTAAAGTATTTCAATACTGCCCATCTGGCCGGAGGGGAGGGGGCATCACTACAGGCCCCTCAGGCCCCTCTTTCATTAGTGGAAGTCCCACCCCAAGGGAGAGTTCACACCAACACTAACACTGCCACTACAGGCCCCTCAGGCCCCTCTTTCATTAGTGGAAGTCCCACCCCAAGGGAGAGTTCACACCAACACTAACACTGCCACTACAGGCCCCTCAGGCCCCTCTTTCATTAGTGGAAGTCCCACCCCAAGGGAGAGTTCACACCAACACTAACACTGCCACTACAGGCCCCTCAGGCCCCTCTTTCATTAGTGGAAGTCCCACCCCAAGGGAGAGTTCACACCAACACTAACACTGCCACTACAGGCCCCTCAGGCCCCGCTTTCATTAGTGGAAGTCCCACCCCAAGGGAGAGTTCACAACAACACTAACACTGCCACTACAGGCCCCTCTTTCATTAGTGGAAGTCCCACCCCAAGGGACAGTTCACACCAACACGAACACTGCCACTACAGGCCCCTCTTTCATTAGTGGAAGTCCCACCCCAAGGGAGAGTTCACACCAAC
The DNA here is from genome assembly GCF_023373465.1 of Oncorhynchus keta. Lineage (NCBI taxonomy): Eukaryota > Metazoa > Chordata > Actinopteri > Salmoniformes > Salmonidae > Oncorhynchus > Oncorhynchus keta. Next base: position 4,167,087 of record NC_068446.1, read on the forward strand.
ACTAACACTGCCACTCCAGGCCCCTCAGACCCCTCTTTCATTAGTGGAAGTCCCACCCCAAGGGAGAGTTCACACCAACACTAACACTGCCACTACAGGCCCCTCAGGCCCCTCTTTCATTAGTGGAAGTCCCACCCCAAGGGAGAGTTCACACCAACACTAACACTGCCACTACAGGCCCCTCAGGCCCCTCTTTCATTAGTGGAAGTCCCACCCCAAGGGAGAGTTCACACCAACACTAACACTGCCACTACAGGCCCCTCAGGCCCCTCTTTCATTAGTGGAAGTCCCACCCCAAGGGAGAGTTCACACCAACACTAACACTGCCACTACAGGCCCCTCAGGCCCCTCTTTCATTAGTGGAAGTCCCACCCCAAGGGAGAGTTCACACCAACACTAACACTGCCACTACAGGCCCCTCAGGCCCCTCTTTCATTAGTGGAAGTCCACCCCAAGGAGAGTTCACACCAACACTGCCACTACAGGCCCCTCAGGCCCCTCTTTCATTAGTGGAAGTCCCACCCCAAGGGAGAGTTCACACCAACACTAACACTGCCACTACAGGCCCCTCAGGCCCCTCTTTCATTAGTGGAAGTCCCACCCCAAGGGAGAGTTCACACCAACACGAACACTGCCAGTCCCGCTCTTAAAGTGGAGTGGAACTATTTCACGTCTGCTAGCCCGCCTTCAAGTCTGCTAGCCCGCCTTCAAGTCTGCTAGCCCGCCGTACCGCTTTACCTTTCAGGTTGACTTCTCCTCCTCTTTCTAGCTGTTACGTTCCCCAGTTTATGTGTTGTAGTTTGCATGTGTTTATTTCAGGAAAATGGCTTCCTGAAATCCCTCAAGCAGCTGATTGGTCGACTCCATGGCTAATTGGAGAGCTGACCCCGCCCCCTCGTCAGGACGCAGCTGTCTCCAATTAACCATTCATTCTGAAGCTATATAAATGCCAGTGTTCTGCTCAGGAGGGAGAATTTTGCTGGAAGTAGATTTGCTAGAGAGATTTTGCTGGAGGTAGATTTGCTAGAGAGATTTTGCTGGAGGTAGATTTGCTAGAGAGATTTTGCTGGAGGTAGATTTGCTAGAGAGATTTTGCTGGAGGTAGATTTGCTAGAGAGATTTTGCTGGAGGTAGATTTGCTAGAGAGATTTTGCTGGAAGTAGATTTGCTAGAGAGATTTTGCTGGAGGTAGATTTGCTAGAGAGATTTTGATATGGTTGATTTTGCTGGGAGTTCATTGCTGAGAGTTGGTATGTTTTGTTTGTTGCTCAGATAGAGCTTATTTGATGTCCTTTGTTTGTGAAATTGTTTAATATTCTGTTTCATTTGTTCCCAGGGGGGAAGGGGAAGGCACCTAGGGAGTGCTTAGACAAGAGGCCCGCGGGCATACATATACCCGTAGCATATTCGCTGTCTAGGCACACTAGGTAAGACCTGGGCGGACACCCCCTGTATTTTGGTTAGGGTACCAGGTGGTGCTAAATTAGGTAAGTAGTGGGTAGGCAGGTAAGATAGGAGAGGGGAGCTTTGAGATTCATTTTCTTTGCTTTGGTTCCGTCCAGCCCCTTTTCCCCATATTACCGTGTAAAGGAATAAAGTCCTTGTAAACGGTACCACATTCTGTCTGTTGTCATCCTTACTCGCACCTACAGTCCATACCCTTTTCACTTCACGGAGAGTTTAATTGTAGCAGGGTGTTGCGTTCCCTCTTCATAGAGGCGTGCGTAACACTAGCTCAAGGCAAAACTGCCGACAGGCTTGTTGCTAGGTGAAGCCCAAGTGCGTACCCTCTAGACTTCTAACAGCCAGCAAAGGAAAGCAGACATTTATCATTTAGAGAATAAATGCAAAACTTTGTGTTCTACTGAAGATTAGCAACAACTGCTCAGAAAATTGCTACCAGTCTCCGAGGGGGTAAACGTACTGCATCTACAGGAGGGGGCCTGCTGCAGATGCTGCCTGGTTACCATGACAACATCCAGGAAGAGAAAAGACAGGGAGAGAAAAAGGAAAAAAAGAAACTAACTTCAAACATCTTTGGTGAAATTATAAACATGTCATGGAAAGTCGTTAATAATGTTTAAGTAGGTCACGATAATCAGATGCAACGCAGAAGAATAATAGCCCTTAACTCTGGCTTTATGGATCATAAAGAGTTACTCAAATATATTTAAACACTTTTTAAGGAGTTACTATTATGCGAACACTGCCAGTTAAGGCAGTCAAGGCTGCTTGAGCTGACTGCTGAAATACTGTCTGACATTACATAGATCATTACCCTCAGGCTCAGTATGTTGCATGTCCTGTCCAGTGGCGACCCGTCATTCAGGGAAGGTGGGGCAGAGCCACCTGTTTTGAGCCCCACATTTTTTGCAATTTTTTAAATATTTTTTGTTGTATTTTGGGGGGGGAGGGTGCTTGCCTGGTTCGCATGTTATTTTGGCATTAATGCGTGTCACATGTCAATTTGCAAACAATGGAAAATTATTATAAATATATATCATTGAGTTCATTCAGCCGCATACAAACGTCTCTTTTTTTTGTTTTCTTGGGTAAGGGAGCTCCAAATGCAGGTGTTTCAGCCTAGCTCAGTGCTTTCTGTGTGGGTGGTTGTGGGGCAAGCCAGCAGAAAATATTTAGAGTTGCATTGTGATTGGCCCAGTGTTCTGTCACTCATGGGGACACTATGTCACCGCCAAGTCTATGGGGAGACTTAGAAAATGCTAGTCCCGTGACTGCTGCCGCAGAGTTACATTAGAAGTGCCCATCCAAGAAGTCTCAAGGTCATTGGCCACAGATAAAATTACGTCAAATCGCGTTATATCTACAGTTGATTGGATTGATCATGTCAACAGCATACTTTCAAAATCTTAGCCATCATGAATCAAGTTAATCTAATGGCAAATCCTTTTTAATCCTTGTCATATGAAGAGATATGATGAAGAGAAATTATAGATAAAACGTGTCAGTGCTCATCGGCCATTGGACATAAACATTACATAGCAAGTTGGAAATCGCAAATTCAACAATGAGTTGTTTGGAAGGAATCAGTGGCTAAATGTGAGTTTAAGACAACTGGGAACTCTGAGAAAACGGGCTACGACTGGGAAAATACGTTTTGAACTTTCATCAAACACGGAATTGTCAAATCTGGAACTCGGGCCTCTTTCTAGAGCTACAACCTGAAGATCACTGACGTCATCAGGATTTGACTCCCCCAGAGTTCCCAGTTGTCTTACAAGCACCATAAATCCAGAGAATGACAGACTTTGATGACAACATTTGCCCATGAAGGACCGCCGTGTCACATTCCTGTTCAAGTGGGCACAGCAATACAAGGTGAGTCCAAAAATGTATTGTATTGTATGCTGCTGCACAAATGATGTAATATGCCAGGGAGATATATATATTGCAGCTAAGTAATACTAAGTGCATGTTGTGTAATAAGCTCTTAGTAGTCCATGTGCCTCACCCTCATAATGTTCTGAACAAATAGTTACATTGAGTACATCTGTCCTATTTCGCTAAATGTATTTATATAGCCTTTCGTACATCAGCTAATATCTCAAAGTGCTGTACAGAAACCCAGCCTAAAACCCCAAACAGCAAGCAATGCAGGTGTAGAAGCACGGTGGCTAGGAAAAACTCCCTAGAAAGGCCAAAACCTAGGAAGAAACCTAGAGAGGAACCAGGCTATGTGGGGTGGCCACTCCTCTTCTGGCTGTGCCGGGTGGAGATTATAACAGAACATGGCCAAGATGTTCAAATGTTCATAAATGACAAGCATGGTCCAATAATAATAATCACAGTTGAAACTGGAGCAGCAGCACGGACAGGTGGACTGGGGACAGCAAGGAGTCATCATGCCAGGTAGTCCTGAGGCATGGTCCTCAGAGAGAAAGAGAGAATTAGAGGGAGCATACTTAAATTCACACAGGACACCGGATAAGACAGGAGAAGTATTCCAGATATAACAAACTGACCCTAGCCCCCCGACACATTGGGGGGGGGGGGGCAACCTAGACAGGAAGATCACGTCAGTGACTCAACCCACTCAAATGACGCACCCCTCCTAGGGACGGCATGAAAGAGCACCAATACGCCAGTGACTCAGCCCCTGTAATAGGGCTAGAGGCAGAGAATCCCAGTGGAAAGAGGGGAACCGGCCAGGCAGAGACAGCAAGTTGCTCCAGAGCCTTTCCGTTCACCTTCACACTCCTGGGCCAGACTACACTCAATCATATGACCCACTGAAGAGATGAGTCTTCAGTAAAGACTTAAAGGTTGAGACCGAGTTTGCGTCTCTCACATGGGTAGGCAGACCATTCCATAAAAATGGAGCTCTATCGGAGAAAGCCCTGCCTCCAGCTGTTTGCTTAGAAATTCTAGGGACAATTAGGAGGCCTGCGTCTTGTGACCGTAGCGTACGTGTAGGTATGTACGGCAGAACCAAATTAGAGAGATAGGTAGGAGCAAGCCCATGTAATGCTTTGTAGATTAGCAGTAAAACCTTGAAATCAGCCCTTGCCTTGACAGGAAGCCAGTGTAGGGAGGCTAGCACTGGAGTAATATGATCAGATTTTTTGGTTCTAGTCAGGATTCTAGCATCCGTATTTAGCACTAACTGAAGTTTATTTAGTGCTTTATCCAGTGCTTTATCCAAAGTAGAGCATTGTAGTAGTTTAACCTAGAAGTAACAAAAGCATGGATGCATTTTTCGGCATCATTTTTGGACAGAGAGTTTCTGATTTTTGGAATGTTACATAGCTGGAAAAAAGCTGTCCTTGGAACAGTCTTAATATGTTCGTCAAAAGAGAGATCAGGGTCCAGAGTAACGCCGAGGTCATTCATAGTTTTATTTGAGACGACTGTACAACCATTAAGATTAATTGTCAGATTCAACAAAAGATCTCTTTGTTTCTTGGGACCTAGAACAAGCATCTCTGTTTTGTCCGAGTTTAAAAGTAGAAGGTTTGCAGCCATCCACTTCCTTATGTCTGAAACACAGGCTTCTAGCGATGTCACGACTTCCGCCGAAGTTGGCTCCCCTGCCTGTTCGGGCGGTGCTCGTCATCACCATCCTACTAGCCACTACCGATCCCTTTTTCGTTTGTCTGTTGGTTTTGTCTTATTAGTTTCACCTGTGTGTATTTTAGTTTAATTAGCGTCCTTATATGTATTACGTTGTCCCGCTCTTGTTTTGTGCGGGATTGTTTTTGTTACCCTGTTGTATGGTGGTTTTCGTGCGTCTATTCTCCGGACTATTTTGGTCCTGTGTTTGGGCTGGTCAATTGTATGCGCCCTGTGTGTTGGCGTGACCGTTTTTGTGCGCCGGAGAATAAATTGACAATCTACTGAACCCTGCTCTCTGCGCCTGATTCCACCCACCACTCCTAGTAAATCGTGACAAGCGAGGGCAATTTTGGGGCTTCACCATGTTTCATTGAAATGTACAGCTGTGTGTCATCCGCATAGCAGTGAAAGTTAACATTATGTTTTCGAATGACATCCCCAAGAGGTAAAATATATAGTGAAAACAATAGTGGTCCTAAAACGGAACCTCGAGGAACACCAAAATGTACAATTGATTTGTCAGAGGACAAACCATTCACAGAGACAAACTGATATCTTTCCGACAGATAAGATCTAAACCAGGCCAGAACTTGTCCGTGTAGACCAATTTGGGTTTCCAATCTCTCCAAAAGAATGTGGTGATCGACTGTATCAAAAGCTGCACTAAGATCTAGGAGCACGAGGACAGATGCAGAGCCTCGGTCTGATGCCATTAAAAGGTCATTTACCACCTTCACAAGTGCAGTCTCAGTGCTATGATGGGGTCTAAAACCAGACTGCAGCATTTCGTATACATTGTTTGTCTTCAGGAAGGCAGTGAGTTGCTGTGCAACAGCCTTTTCAAAAATTTTGAGAGGAACGGAAGATTCGATATAGGCCGATAGTTTTTAAAATATCTTCTGGGTCACGGTTTGGCTTTTTCAAGAGAAGCTTTATTACTGCCACTTTTAGTGAGTTTGGTACACATCCGGGGGATAGAGAGCCGTTTATTATGTTCAACATAGGAGGGCCAAGCACAGGAAGCAGCTCTTTCAGTAGTTTAGTTGGAATAGGGTCCAGTATGCAGCTTGAAGGTTTAGAGGCCATGATTATTTTCATCATTGTGGAGGGGCAGATATAGTACTAAAACACTCTCTTGATCCTAAGGCCTGGCAGAGTTGTGCAGACTCGGGGCAACTGAGCTTTGAAGGAATACGCAGATTTAAAGAGGAGTCCGTAATTTGCTTTCTAATAATCATGATCTTTTCCTCAAAGAAGTTCATGAATTTATTACTGCTGAAGTGAAAGCCATCCTCTCTTGGGGGATGCTGCTTTTTAGTTAGCTTTGCGACAGTATCAAAAATACATTTCGGATTGTTATTATTTTCCTCAATTAAGTTGGAAAAATAGGATGATCAAGCAGCAGTAAGTTTCAGGACCCGGTTACGAACTCAGGTCTCCGGTGGGAGAAACAGTCACTCAGCAGACTGAGCCACTAATAGTTGGCAGAACACAGAATATGAGGCAGACAAAGCAGTACTTGAGATGGTGTTTTAACAAAGTATAAAGAAAAGTTCTTCAGGCAAAAATACAGTATAAATCCACAACGTCAAAAGTAATTCCAGGAGAAAAAGGTAATCCTCCAAGTCAAAAGGTAAATCCACAAGGTGGTAGGTACAGCAAGGAAAAAGCCTCAAAAGAAAATCAAAAATAAATAAATGAGAACAAAAACAGAGTACCACAAGAGAGTCCAACTGGAGTAACAAATGTTCACAGTATCGCTGGGGCTGGGTGCTAACATTCAAACACAGAGCAAAGAACTGAGGAAAACTAAGGGTTTAAATACATTCAAGGGAAACGAGGCACAGGTGCAAATAATAACTGGAAACAAGGGAAAACAAAAGGGTCAAAAAGCACAATGGGGGCATCTAGTGGCCAAAACCGGAACAATCCTGGCCAAATCCTGGCCAAATCCTGACAGTAAGGGCTCTTCGAAGCTAGTCGGAAGACTTCCAGTTTGGTGTGGCGCCATTTCCGTTCCAATTTTCTGGAAGGTTGCTTCAGAGCTCGGGTATTTTCTGTATACCAGGGAGCTAGTTTCTTATGAGAAATGTTTTTAGTTTTTAGGGGTGCAACTGCATCTAGGGTATTGAGCAAGGTTAAATTGAGTTCCTCAGTTAGGTGGTTAACTGATTTTTGTCCTCTGACGTCCTTGGGTAGACAGAGGGAGTCTGGAAGAACATCAAGGAATCTTTGTGTTGTCTGTGAATTTATAGCACGACTTTTGATGTTCCTTGGTCTGATCAGGCAGATTATTTGTTAAAATTGCAAACGTAATAAAATGATGGTCCGATAGTCCAGGATTATGAGGAAAAACATTAAGATCCACAACATTTACTCCATGGGACAAAACTAGGTCCAGAGTATGACTGTGACAGTGAGTAGGTCCAGAGACATGTTGGACAAAACCCACTGAGTCGATGATGGCTCCGAAAGCCTTTTGGAGTGGGTCTGTGGACTTTTCCATGTGAATATTAAGTCACCAAAAATTTGAATATTATCTGCTATGACTACAAGGTCCGATAGGAATTCAGGGACTCAATGAGGAACGCTGTATATGACCCAGGAGGCCTGTAAACAGTAGCTATAAAAAGTGATTGAGTAGGCTGCATAGATTTCATGACTAGAAGCTCAAAAGACGACAACATCCTTTTTTTTGTAAGTTGAAATTTGCTATCATAAATGTTAGCAACACCTCCGCCTTTGCGGGATGTGCGGGGGATATGGTCACTAGTGTAGCCAGGAGGTGAGGCCTCATTTAACACAGTAAATTCATCAGGCTTAAGCCATGTTTCGGTCAGGCCAATCACATCAAGATTATGATCAGTGATTATTGACTACAATTGCCTTTGAAGTAAGGGATCTAACATTAAGTAGCCCTATTTTAAGATGTGAGGTATCACGATCTCTTTCAATAATGACAGGAATGGAGGAGGTCTTTATCCTAGTGAGATTGCTAAGGCGAACACCGCCACGTTTGGTTTTGCCAAACCTAGGTCGAGGCACAGACACGGTCTCAATGGGGATAGCTGAGCTGACTGAGCTGACTACACTGTGCTAGTAGCAGACTCCACTAAGCTGGCTAACAGCCTGCTGCCTGGCCTGCACCCTATTTCATTGTGGAGCTAGAGGAGTTAGAGCCCTGTCTATGTTGGTAGATAAGTTGAGAGCACCCCTCCAGCTAGGATGGAGTCCGTTACTCCTCAGAAGGTCAGGCTTGGTCCTGTTTGTGGGTGAGTCCCAGAAAGAGTGCCAATTATCTACAAATTCTATATTTTGGGAGGGACAGAAAACAGTTTTCAACCAGCGATTGAGTTGTGAGACTCTGCTGTCGAGCTCATCACTCCCCCTAACTGGGAGGGGGCCAGAGACAATTACTCGTCGCCGACACATCTTTCTAGGTGATTTACACGCTGAAGCTATGTTGCGCTTGGTGATCTCTGACTGTTTCATCCTAACATCGTTGGTGCCGATGTGGATAGCAATATCTCTATACTCTCTACACTCGCCAGTTTTAGCTTTAGCCAGCACCATCTTCAGATTAACCTTAACGTCGGTAGCCCTGCCCCCTGGTAAACAGTGTATGATCGCTGGATGATTCGTTTTAAGTCTAATACTGCGGGTAATGGAGTCGCCAATGACTAGAGTTTTCAATTTGTCAGAGCTAATGGTGGGAAGCTTCGGCGTCTCAGATCCCGTAACGAGAGGAGCAGAGACAAGAGAATGCTAGCCGACTCGTTGCTTAATGGGGAAAACCGGTTGAAAGTTTCTGTCGGCTGAATGAGCGAAAAAAATATAAACTGTAATTAAAAAGTAAAAACCGTAAAGTTGTCACGTAGCAAAGTAAGGTTGGCAACAAAATGCACAGCAACACGTAAACAAGTCTGCAAGTTGTGACCGGAAAGAAGAGAGGAGATAGCGTTTGTTGTCTTCAGAGTGTTACATTCGGTCTGTCTGTGACATGCTTTATGATTCACTAGAGGAATGAGTGTGAACATCTCAATTGAGATGAGATGTGAGATGTGTAGAAACTACATTTATTTAAGCAAGTCAGCCATACCAGATATGCTTTTTTAAAAGGCAGTAAATGAGGCTGAATGATAAGTGGTAAGGTGTTGGGACAGCTTTATGTAGGCCCTAACAGTTTTTGGGCACCATTTGGCAGCATTATAGTGCAAGTAATGTATTGTTTAGTGTTATGTTGTGTTGTGTAGTGGGTTTGCTGGCATGCATCCCACATACATTTTTTTGCCCCACCAATATTTACATGCTAAAATCGCCACCGATCCTCTTATGTCCTATAGTGTCACTTTAAAGATGCGTAATAACGGTTTTGTATGATTTCAACTAGTATTTTAGTACACAATGTCATGTTGTGTCCTGCAAAATTAGTATGATGTTGTAATTCATATGAAAGGTTACGAATCATTCCAAATTTGTTGAGATTAAGATCCAGTTGAATCGCGTTACGTTTTTTTGACCGTTGGTAGAGTCCGGCACCTTTACTCCACTGTCTATCACCCCAACTATAAGCCCCCTTGGTTACTGTGCCCGTTAAGGCAGCGGTCCTGGCTGTTGCTGGTGTCAGCGACATGGGCTAAAATAGGAAATAACGTCCCTCTGCTTCCCTGTGGCCCGGCTGGCCAGTGAGTCATGGCTCTGCCACCTGTCCTGTTGGAACACAGGTTAAAGAGTCAGACTATCCCTAACACAGAACCACCATCACCTCATGTGCCATTAAACTCTTTTTAAAAGTCACCATTGGCCTCATGGTGAAATCCCTGAGAGGTTCTTCCTCTCCGGAAACTGAGTTAAGAAGGAAGCTTGTATCTTTGTAGTGACTGTATGCATTGATACACCAGCCAAAGTGTAATTCATATTTTCACCATGCTCAAAGGGATATTCAATTTTTTTAAACCTATCTAGCAATTCACTGCTCGACTGAGGGACCTTACAGATAATTGTATTTGTGGGCTACAGAAATGAGGTAGTCTTTCAAAATATCATGGTACACACTATTGCACACAGAGTTATTGCCTGACTTGTTAAGCACATTTTTTAAAATCCTAAACTTAAATAAGTTTGCAATAAGAAGGGTTGAATACTTGACTCATGACAGATTTGTATTTTTTTTAAAAATAAATTAGTCAAATGTTAAACAATTCCACTTCGACATTATGGGGTATTGTGTGTCGGCCAGTGACAACATCTAAATGGAACCAATTTTAAATTCAGGCTGTAACAAAAAGTGGAAAAAGTCGAGGTGTGTGAATGGTTTCCGGGGGCAAAACCCAACACAGTCTAGAAAGAGTGAAAGAATGGGCGGGGAGGTAGAGAGAGGGAGAGATTCTGGATCTGCTCCGGTGAAGACTGGCTTGACAGAAACCCAAACAATAGGCTGGTCAAGCAGGACATGGTTAGGCCAGTAATACCAGGGTTGTAAACATACAATAAGCACATGTTTTATGAAGGATGATATGGACCCATAGTGAGGCCAGTGCATCACAAGAAAATAGCATTAGAATATAAATACTTGAATTGCTTCTCATTATGAGCTTTCCATGAGACCATCACACAAAATAACTAACAGCTGGCATAGCATGAGAGTAATCTGAACTGATCCACACAAAAAGATGGCACACACACACAGTACAGTACGCACGCACACAAAAACTGTAAACAGACATATTCCAACTACAAAAACAGTCACACACAGAGACAAACTAGATTTCTCAAGGGGGATAATGCATGTTCATCCAGACCGTAATCGTGCAACAAGATCTGTGAGCAATTTCAAACAGAGTAGCCTGTGGCATTATAGAACAGTCCAAAACACATCCAGCCCATTAGTCATTATGTTTGCCCCACATCCGCCTGAGGAGTCTATCAGTGGGGTTTACGCTCATTTTGTTAAGAGCCATCATGGGAACCAATTTGGAGGAATGCACCTAAAAGAAACATGGTTATTTACTGAGCTGATGCAAATTGTATGGCTTGTCAGGACGTCCATGCAATGAATCACTGGAAAACATGTCACAGAGTCCCTTTGGATGGGAACTTCCCAGTGTGTAGTTAGTGCTTACTGTAGAGGAGTTTCAGCTGTAAATAACCACGCCGTCATGCCAGAGAGAGGTGGTCTGTTGTCGCTCTGGTCCCCTCTAATTCTGCTCCAGATATTTACAGCATAGCGACAGCTAGCGACTTGATCCCTCCTCTTTCGCAATGCTATATCTGTCTGTCTGTGCTGCACTCTTGTCCCCTTGTACCAAGAAACATAGAACCAAAATAATGGATGACAGAGAGACAAAGGAAAACAAAGAGTCAGGGTGAATTCTACCGAAACATTACTTCCCATACACTCTTAAAAGTTAACGAGCCTCGAAGAACCGTATGGTGTTCAGAAGATTACCACCATCTCCCGAGTGGCACAGTGGTCTAAGCCACTGCATCACAGTGCTAGCTGTGCCACTAGAGATCCTGGTTTGAGTCCAGGCTCTGTCGCAGCCGGTCGAGACCGGGAGAGCCATGGGCAGTGCACAATTGGCCCAGGGTCATCCGGGTTAGGGGAGGATTTGGCCAGCGGGGATGTTCCTGTCCCATCATGCACTAGCGACTCCTGTGGCGGGCCGGGCGCAATGCACGCTGACACGGTCGCCAGGTGTACAGTGTTTCCTCTAACACATTGGTGCGGCTGGCTTCCGGGTTAAGCGGGCGCTGTGTCAAGAAGCAGTGTGGCTGGGTGGTGTTTCGGAGGACGCACGCCTCTCGACCGTCGCCTCTCCAGAGTCCGTACGGAAGTTGCAGCAATAGGACAAGACTAACTATCAATTGGAAACCACGAAATTGGGGAGAAAAAGGGATACAAAGATTGCCACTGTAGGTCAAAAAGGTTCCTTGAGGAACCACTCTGAATAAGTTATTAGTGGAACCCTTGCTAAGGTTCAAACAGGAATCTTTTCGTGATGGGAGGGGTTAAATTTTGAACCTTTTTTAAAATGTGTTGTAGCAGCGGAAGCCGAGCAAAAGATTGGAGACGTGGCTTATTGGCTTTCAGATAGTTATATTTGGCCACCTGAAAAAAAAGTATATATATTGTGAGTTGCCACAATGGAGGGTCTGTAAAAACATGAGGGAGAGGGTATATATAGCCTTTTGACCTTTTATTGAATAGATGTTCTCTCTTTGGTCTTTGTAGGCTTCAGACAGTGTAATAGGTAACCGATAATGGTTGAACAAAGGTGCAATCAGAAACAAGACAATGACAGCTGCACATTAAAGGTACATGTATATACAGTGCATTCGAAAAGTATTCAGACCGCTACCCTATTTTGTTAGGTTACAGCCTTACAGCCAGTAAGTGTTCAGACCCGTTGCTATGAGACTCGAAATTTAGCTCAGGTGCATCCTCTTTCCATTGATCATCCTTGAGATGTTTCTACAACTTGATTAGAGTCCACCTATTGTAAATGCGTTGTATTGGACATGATTTGGGAAAGGCACACATCTGTCTATATAAGGTCCCACAGTTGACAGTGCATGTCAGAGCAAAAACCGAGCCGTGAGGTCGAAGGAATTGTCTGTAGTGCTCCGAGACAGGATTGTGTCGAGGCACAGATCTGAGGAAGGGTACCAAAAAATGTCTGCAGCATTGAAGGTAGATTGATTAGGGGGAAAACAATTGAATACATTTTAGAATAAGGCTGTAACGTAACAAAATGTGGAAAAAATCAAGGGGTCTGAATACTTTCCAAATGCACTGTATAGCATTTTGTAATTAAACTCTTCAGATGATATAGCTAACTAGCAACCTAAGCCAACACCTAATAATTATCATCATGAACAAATGTCATTATCACCCAAATGGATTAAAACAGGAGGCTACAGTCATGATTTAATTGCCTTGACAGCAAATGTTGTATTATTCAACATTGCTTTGAAAATAGTACATTTACATTTACATTTAAGTCATTTAGCAGACGCTCTTATCCAGAGCGACTTACAAATTGGTGCATTCACCTTATGACATCCAGTGGAACAGCCACTTTACAATAGTGCATCTAAATCTTATAGTACTCATATGGGAATTGGTAATTGTTTACAAGTTGCTAGCTATCCCATTAAGCCATTGCTGAAAACCACACATTTTCCTCTTCTTCTGAGTCTGTCAGCGCAACAAATCCAACATCGAAATGAATGAATACAAAGTGCTCCACAGAACACATACAAAAAGGTTTCTCCAGGAACCCTGTGCTACAACGAAACATTAAACGTTCCTCCAATAATTCTCAACTAACCAAAGATGCAAATATTAATTAATTGTAAAATCCTTAGTTATTTTGTTGCTTTGACAAAGTCATTTCTGAAGATGGATTATTTATTTCATGTGATCAACTATTTATTTTAAGTTAAATAAAACCCTGTCACTCATTTTAAGGTCAACCATGTTACGTAAACTGAGCTCTCGTTTTAATACGATGAAACTATTCCTTCTCAAATATATTTTTCATAATAAATATTGAACATCTAATAGTCAAATCATAGTGTATAAGCTGGTGAGCTGGTTCTCCTCTTTTGTGGTGGAAAACTGAGCTGATCGAACATTACATGTCAACCCTGTGACCCGTATGTAGACGGGCTAGAAATGTTTTAGCAATAAAACAAATGGTGAAGCTTGCATTCATTTGCCCCTCCCTGTTGCACACAACAAGCTTTCCATTCACCCAGTCATATGGCTGATTTAAGACTCATTTGTCAGCCTTCTTACTTTATTCGGCACTTATTGCGCACTTAGTATTTTTTTTAGATGGGAAAATATGTTTTTTATTAAGTTGAATGTGCTCATTATGACAGAATGTTACATTTATGTGAAATCAAATGTTTTACAATAGTCAAAAGGCACCTAGTTGGTGGAACGACCCAGCTGACACTGATTTTTTTTTATCATGGGTTTTGTCACCCAAGTCCTCCGTCTCCTCTTCATTTAATGAGGGCTTCGGTGACAAACCCATGTTGTTGAATCATGGAATGTAGGTGGAATCTAATACACCAGCTCCAACCCCTGCCCACCCCTCCACCAACCCTGTCAACCCTGTTCTATGGCTGGTGAGAGATGTCTGCATGGGCGGATCCAGCTCTTATTCTTCCCGTAACACAGAGGCGTTTTCAAAATGGCTTCCTGTAACCAAAGGCCAAAGGGTCATCCAGCAAGACGCTTCACTGCACTGTAACACTGTGAATACTGTGACCAGACATAAAGTGATGACCTGGTTTACATCATTTTTTTTCTTGCATGTTTGTAACAGATTGACATACACTGAAAAAAGTATAAACTGTAAAAAAAAAAAAAGTAAAATTGTTGCATGTGCATTTATATTTTTGTTCAGTATAGATAGACATGTTCATTTGTGAGAAAAGCTTGACCCCTAACCCCTACAGCAGGGGTAGGCAACCCTGTTCCTGCAGGTACTGCAGGATTTTGTTCCAACTAGGCACCACACCTGACCAACTGACCTAATTGATCAAATCAAATTCAAATTTTATTTATATAGCCCTTCGTACATCCGCTGATATCTCAAAGTGCTGTACAGAAACCCAGCCTAAAACCCCAAACAGCAAGCAATGCAGGTGTAGAAGCACGGTGGCTAGGAAAAACTCCCTAGAAAGGCCAAAACCTAGGAAGAAACCTAGAGAGGAACCAGGCTATGTGGGGTGGCCAGTCCTCTTCTGGCTGTGCCGGGTGGAGATTATAACAGAACATGGCCAAGATGTTAAAATGTTCATAAATGACCAGCAGGGTCAAATAATAATAAGGCAGAACAGTCAACCCAGACAGGATGACCACAACAGTGAATCAACCCACTCAGGTGACGCACGACCCTGCAGGGACGGCAGTTCAGTTCAGTGATTGCCTAAATTCAACACACCTGGTCTTCCAGCTCGGTTAAATCAAAAACATGAAGTGTCTGCGGCACCTACCTCATGCCATACACCAAACTCCCCAGTATCTCCCAGCAACTCCGCAGTATCTTTCATCTGTCAGTATATGGGTTTACAGTGTGTCAGTAAGGGCAGTAAACTGTCCAGTGACAAACAGGGTCATCTGGAAGACATTTTCCCATTAGACAAAGGACAGACCACCTGATGTTGCTAACAACAATGCCTGTGTAACTGGCCATCGTTAACACTCCTATAAGTACATGCTATGATGTGTTACTCAGGCTAAGTTGCATTAGGAAACAGTGTACATAGTCTCACTGTGCTGCCAAGTGTCCATATCCATGCGCTCTGCGATTAGCTGCACTCTTATAGTAACAACCTTCCACACTCTTAGAAAAAAGGGTTCCAAAAGGGTTCTTTGCAGAGGGATGGGGTACTACAAATAACCGTTTTGATCAGAAGAACCCTTTTTGGAAGACAAGGGTTCTACCTACAACCTTAAACATTCTAAGAACCCTTTTTGGAAGACAAGGGTTCTACCTACAACCTTAAACATTCTAAGAACCCTTTTTGGAAGACAAGGGTTCTACCTACAACCTTAAACATTCTAAGAACCCTTTTTGGAAGACAATGGTTCTACCTACAACCTTAAACATTCTAAGAACTGTTTTTGGAAGAAGGGTCCTTGATGATTCTATGGAAGGCAAGAAGGGTTCTACATAGAACCATGCATAATATGTCCTAGCATGCTCTATTGCAAAGAGATTTTTAGGATTGTCTGTTTTTATTCTCACTCACTCACTCACTCACTCACTCACTCACTCACTCACTCACTCACTCACTCACTCACTCACTCACTCACTCACTAGGAGCAGTGGGTGGTGCCCTTGAACAAGGCAGTTAACCCCCAAGAACTGCTCCCTGGGCACTGATGATTTCGATTAAGGTAGCCCACAGCAACCTCAGGGGTTGGGTTAAATGTGGAAGACACATTTTGGTTGAATGCATTCAGCTGTGCAACTGACTAAGTATCCCTTTTCTTTTCTCTGTTTCTTTCTCTCTCCCTTCCTCCAACTCGATCATTTCACTGTAAATAATGATGCCAACTGGTCCGGTGGCTGACCCCTGCTCAGAGATTGCCTCACTGTTGAAACCTGCTGGTTTGATTCATAAATTTAGCTGGAAAGAATCTATAGGCTGGTTCACTGAGCACAACTAATGAGTCAGAAAATCCGATTTTCCAAAGTTATTTCAGTGTTGGCGTAGAGTCCAGGCGATCATTAGCGGTTGTCGGGGAGAGGAGTGAAGAAAGAGGGAGTTAGAGAGGGAGGGGGAAGCAGGGATCACCAACAGACCGTGTCCTCTCCTGAGACTGTGTTTGCCCTTGCCTCTCACACAGGTGCACTGTACATCAGCCCCTCCCTCCACCTCCATCCACACCTGAGGTGTGAAATGAACCCCCCACACTCCTAGTCACTTTGGTGAACAATACTCCTGTGAGGAGTAGCCTTGACCGAGACCTGAAGACTTGCTCTAGCTACACAAGTTAATATCCACTGCAACAGAGGGTTATTTTAACACAATTACAGTAGGACTACAAATAGTGTACATTTTGTACTTTCAGAGTTAAATATTTAACACTTTCAAAAGTGTTATTTTAACACCAGTACAGTGGGAGACACATGTTCACTGACAATGTTGTACATTTTACACTTTCAGAGTTAAATGTACACTTGTTGATCATGCTGTACACAGACACACCATGGGACATATGGAAGGGAGAAGCAGGCTGGCAGTCCTTGGGGTTGAAAGGGATCTATGATAGGAACACTAAGGTCAAAACTAACAATATATATGCCATTTAGCGGACACTTTTATCCAAAGCGACTTGCAGTCATGTGTGCATACATTCTACGTATGGGTGGTCCCGGGAATCGAACCCACTACCCTGGCGTTACAAGCACCATGCTCTACCAACTGAGCTACAGGACTACTAACAATCACTCGCAGTAATTCACGTATCAGAATTAGATATCTATCTTATTCTGCCTCCCCATCTCTCCCCCACTCATCTCTTCCCATTAAATGCACCATATTGATATAAGCCTTACTTGGTTGATGCTCATTTTTCCCCATTGAACGCAGTGTATTGACATAAGCATCAATCAGTTGACACTCTTCTTTAAGGGTCAACCCTGCACTCTTGGAATTAGCAGTGACTTGAAGGACCACTGGAGATCTTCAAGGAACCATTGTTAGTCAATGGTTCATATTTGCACCTATGGTTAGTTGAGGTGTTCTTGGAGGAACCTTTAACCTTCTACTGCAGTGGGCTAAATCAGGGTCACACAGTGTGTTTCTTGGTAGTCTTAAACCAATCTACTTTGAAGCAAAAGTATACACCTCACACACATTGTTATGGGCTTAAAAAGAAGAAGACACCTGCCCCATGTCAGATATATAATTGAAATGTATTCAATTTTGAGTTTCTATCCCAATATTATACTTGATATACATCACAGAAGACTGAAATATAACAAATCCATGTGACATAGAAACACCAGATTTTCAGCTTGTTTTTTGAAATAATGTTTATTAACTATGTAGTTATGAAAAATATGAATAACATTCCACCCATGAGGCCACTAGGTCATTTGACAGCAGGAAAGGGCTACTGGTTCAATGTAGCAACGGGTTCCTCTGGAGTGGAGGTGTGGCTTAGTAGGGGCGTGGCTTTAAGATATATTTACTGGGGGGAAGCTGTTAAAGTAAATGTCATTCCTGCTCATTGTATTGTCATCATCTGTTCTGTTGTATTGTCATCACATGTTAAGGTTGATCACTGACAGTTTTTGTAGCTTCAATGAGGCTAACAGGCGTTTGGGGTCTTCAAGAGCCTATGCAAATCCAACATTTATAAAAGTTACCACTGTATTACCACGTGATCAGCAATGATAATATTATTACTGTTACATTACAATATGTAATATCCACAAATATTCAAGGAATTTGCCATGTACAAACTTAACATGATGAACAAGAAGGACATTTATGGTAACGCATGACCAAAAATAACTTGTGGCTTAGCCACGCCTCCAATCTGATTGGCTGCCACCTCTACAATATGTTATTAAATGTCCCTAACAGTCATTCTGATTCCCATGTAAAATAGCCTTTTGTCTTACTGGGCATGGCCCTACCTAATTTTACCACTGCCAACTTCCGTGTAATTCTGTACTGGATCTGTGCAGATACCCCAGATGTTATTCCAGCATGGTTGAAGATAGAGTATTCCTCATGTATACCATCCTCACTGGCTGCTTTGGCACATTCCCCTATTCACTCTGCTACTTAAGGTTATACCAAAAACATTATAGTAAAAAACGCTCTCAGCTGGAAGATCTGGAATCAGTTTAGACGTCGCTTTGGTTTGCAAACCTATTCATTAAGGGCCCCTCTACTTGGAAATCACATTTCCCATCCATCCCTAGTAGATGGAGCCTTCTCCATTTGGTTCAACCGTGGCATCAAATCATTCACTGATTTGCATATTGACGGCATGTTGGCATCGTTCCAACAACTCTCAGCTAAATTCCACCCTCCGAATAGTCATTTCTTTAGATATTTACAAGTGCGCAAGCTTTGTCCGTGACATGACATCTCAATTCCCCACTCTTCCTGTGGGCCCTTCACTGACACATTTTGTTACACAATCCCCAACTGTAAAAGGTTTCTTATAGCTATGATAAAATGTACTATTTTCACAATTCTTCATTCACAGCTATTAACACTTTATGGGACAGTATCTAGGGGATGAGTTTACTGATTTGAAAATAAAACTTGAAAAGAAAAGGCACACTCTAGGAGCTCAGATGCAAAAATGTAATTACCAACGTTTCGATAGCCAAGTTGTCTTCATCATTGTATAATCACAAACACTGCGGGATGACTTGTTTTAAAAAGACACAGGTGTCTGTAATCATGGGCAATCATGGCCTAATATCATTGGTTAATTATCAAATATTAAAATGGCATACAAAGAACAGCATACAAACAACAAATTAATAGCATACAATCATAAGTTCATTTTCGACTACACAAGCTTACAAACAATTACAATGGCAAAGTCACAATAAAACAAGAGGCTGCCTGGATCTTTAACGTAAAGACCTCTTCTAGTTCCATATTTCCCATGGATCTTTAACGTAAAGACCTCTTCTAGTTCCATATTTCCCATGGATCTTTAACGTAAAGACCTCTTCTAGTTCCATATTTCCCATGGATCTTTAACGTAAAGACCTCTTCTAGTTCCATATTTCCCATGGATCTTTAACGTAAAGACCTCTTCTAGTTCCATATTTCCCATGGATCTTTAACGTAAAGACCTCTTCTAGTTCCATATTTCCCATGGATCTTTAACGTAAAGACCTCTTCTAGTTCCATATGTCCCATGGATCTTTAACGTAAAGACCCCTTCTAGTTCTATATTTCCCATGGATCTTTAACGTAAAGACCCCTTCTAGTTCCATATTTCCCATGGATCTTTAACTTCTCTTCCTCATTTTGTGTGGATTAATGATGTCTTAAACTTGAGTAAATTTGAGAAGATAAAATATACGCTATGGGGTTCTTCTGACAAATTCTACACTGCAATTTCCCTCTGCTCTACAGTAAACTGTCTACCTAAGATTTGTATTGAATTGATCTACCTTTGTGAGTGTTTAATATTACCCTTATAATTTTCTATTTATTTTGATTCCTAGCCATGTTTGTTTGTGCACTTTGTTGTTTCTAATGTACAGTATGTTCTGTTATGAAAGTAATACTTAAGTATTTTATATTTTTGCATGGGCATTCAGTTGAAGTCGGAAGTTTACATACACCTTAGCCAAATACATTTAAACTCAGTTTTTCACAATTCCGGACATTTAATCCCAGTAAAAATTCCCTGTTTTAGGTCAGTTAGGATCACCACTTTATTTTAAGAATGTGAAATGTCAGAATAATAGTAGAGAGAATGATTTATTTAATATTTTATTTATTTCATCACATTCTCAGTGGCTCAGACGTTTACATACACCCAATTAGTATTTGGTAGCGTTGCCTTTAAATTGTTTAACTTGGGTCAAACATTTTGGGTAGCATTCCACAAGCTTCCCACAATAAGTTGGGTGAATTTTGGCCAATTCCTCCAGACAGAGCTGGTGTAATGGAGTCAGGTTTGTAGGCCTCTTTTCTCGCACACGCTTTTTCAGTTCTGCCCACAAATATTCTACTGGATTGAGGTTAGGGCTTTGTGATGGCCACTCCAATACCTTGACTTTGTTGTCCTTAAGCCATTTTGCCATGACTTTGGAAGTATGCTTAGGAACATTGTCCATTTGGAAGACCCATTTACGACTAAGCTTTGACCTCCTGACTGATGTCTGAGATGTTGCTTCAATATATCCACATAATTTTGCATCCTCATGATGCCATCTATTTTGTGAAGTGTACCAGTCCCTCATACAGCAAAGCACCCCCACAACATGATGCTGCCACCCTCGTGTTTCACGGTTTGGATGGGGTTCTTCAGCTTGCAAGCCTCCCCCTTTTCCCTCCAAAACATAATGATGGTCATTATGGCCAAACAGTTTTATTTGTTTCATCAGACCAGAGGACAATTCTCCAAAAAAAAATCTTTGTCCCCATGTGCAGTTGCAAACCATAGCCTGGCTTTTTTATGGCGGTTTTGGAGCAGTGGCTTCTTCCTTGCTGAGCGGCCTTTCAGGTTATGTCGATATAGGACTCGTTTTACTATGGATATAGATACTTTTGTACCTGTTTCCTCCAGCATCTTCACAAGGTCCTTTGCTGTTGTTCTGGGATTGATTTGCACTTTTCGCACCAAAGTACATTCATCTCTAGGAGACAGAACGCGCCTCCTTCCTGAGCGGTATGACGGCTGCGTGGTCTCATGGTGTTTATACTTGCGTACTATTGTTTGTACATGGTACCTTCAGGCATTAGGAAATTGCTCCAAAGGATGAACCGGACTTGTGGAGGTCTACAATTCTTTTCCTGAGGTCTTGACTGATTTCGTTTGATTTTCCCACGATGTCAAGCAAAGAGGCACTGAGTTGGAATGTAGGCCTTGAAATACATCCACAGGTACACCTCCAATTGACTCAGAACCGGACACCACTGAATCTGGTGCCTCTTCTGGCCGCAATAGGAACAGAGCCCGAGCTGTCTCCGGCAACATCACGGAGAAGTGTGTGGCCCCTACCGCCATGGATTCATACTCAGGAGAGCCAAATGAGTGAGGTGAGTGGCGAGGTGGACACCGGCACTCCCGAAGAAGGTGATTCAGATGGATGGCCATCGCGATGAGAGTGTCCAAGGATATGTTGTCATCCCGACATGCCAATTCCGTCTGGACCTCTTCGCGCAGTCGAGTGCGAAACGCAAGCTCATTCCATCCACTAGAAGCTGCTACAGTCCGAAAGGTGACGGCGTACTCCACAGTGGTCTGGACACCCTGCTGGAGTTGGAAAAGTCGCTCGCCTCCCTTTCTGCCCTCTCGAGGATGGGCAAAGACCACCCTGAACAGAGCCATGAACCTTTCATAGGAACCCAGCTCCTCCTCTCTTCCAGATGGCCGTAACCCACACCAACACCCATCCGGTCAGCAGAGAAATGGCCGTGGCAACCTTGGACCTCTCAGGGGTGAGGGCTCCCTCCTGATAGTCAAAATAGAGGGAGCACTGGAGTAGGAAGCCACGGTATTTAAATGGAGTGCTGTCATACTTCTCTGGAAGGGATAGTTGGGCATCTTTGACCTGGGTGGACGACTGGGTAGGCTGGGGGACTGGCTCACTGCGACAACCCATGGTAGGAGGCCCTCCGTCAGAGGTATGGAGAACTTCGCTGGTGGTGTTGAGGCGGTGAAGAACACGCAGGACTTCCTTCATGGTCATAACCAGTAGAGCCAGCTGGTCGTGGTGTTGGTGGAGTAGATTACCCTGTTCCTTGACCGTCTGGAAGATGGCGTAATCTTCTGAGGCAGTATTCGGTAACATACACACAGGGAGACCGGAGAAGAAGGTGAGTTTAATCATTTTTTTAAAAAATGAAGAAAATGCATAACAGGAGATGTGTACTGAACGTAACCAAAACCAATACTGCCTGATGACTGAGGCTACAGAGGGAAATATGAAGTGAGAGTAATCAGGGTGGTGATGAAGTCCAGGTGTGCTTAACGATGAGGAGCAGGTGTACTGAACGTAACCAAAACCAATACTGCCTGATGACTGAGGCTACAGAGGGAAATATGAAGTGAGAGTAATCAGGGTGGTGATGAAGTCCAGGTGTGCTTAACGATGAGGAGCAGGTGTGCGCAATATGGGTTGCCAGGACCGGTTAGGTTAGGAGACTGCAGATGTCGAGCAGGGAGCAGGAGTAGGCATGACATCTGCCTCCCTGAAAAGTAGGTTTCAGTCAAGTGTAAACTTGAAACAAGCATTATAAAGTCATAACTACAAAACCACAGGCTTTTATATGTGGATGTCTTATGTCAAGAAAAAGGAGCAGGCTTGTTTTGTGTTAAGTCACCAGATTCTTAGATCATACAGCAAATACACTGAGAATACAAAACATGCTGCTCTTTCCATGATATAGACTGACCAGGTGAAAGCTATGATCCCTTATTGATGTCACCTGTTAAAACCACTTCAATCAGTGTAGATGAAGGGGAGGAGACAGATTAAAGAAGGATTTTTAAGCCTTGAGACAATTGAGACATGGATTGTGTATGTGCCATTTAGAGGTTGAATGGGCAAGACAAAAGATTTATGTGCCTTTGAACAGGGTACGATAGTAGGTGCCAGGCGCAGCAGTTTGAGTGCGTCAAGAACTGCAATGGTGGTGGGTTTTTCCACACTTAACTGTTTCCCACCCAAAGGCTATCCAGACAGTTTGACACAACCGTGGGAAGCATTTGAGTCAACATGGGCCGAGGACCTGGCGGTAGCTAGCTGAAGGTGTCGTCAGGGACGGAAGATGTTGGAAACTGAGGTTTTGTTTGAAACTGTTAGTGAGTCGGGTGCAGATAATAGTACAGAAATTGAGATTGGGTTGGTTACAGTGGCAAAGAAAACAGGAAATGAGAAGTAAAGAGTCAGGGTTTTGGATCAATGCTACTTGGGAAATCATTTCAACGTCCGCAGGAACATCTGGAGGAAAGTGTGGAGTCGGTGAGAGTCACGGAAAGTGGTCTTATTTAGATTTTTTTGTGTGTCTGTGGAGCAGAAGAATCGTGTTTAAAGGCTCAAAAAGATATCGGAGTGGAATGTTTCCTGCATGGATTTTCATAGCAGGGCGCCTATCAAGGGGGTTATTTATGGGGTGGCGGAAGAAATAAAGGCAGAGGATATAACTGAAAACATTGATGAAGTGGTTGGTGTACGTCGACTGACCTGTATGGTGGACAGAGAAAATAAATTCACTTCATCCATGCTACTGTTCTTTTATGAAGAGTCCCTCCCTTCTCATATGAAGTCAGGATTCATGAGATACCCTGTAAGAGCTTTTGTGCACAAGCCCCTTCAGTGTCATAAATGTAAAAGATTTGGTCATGTGTCAAGTGTGTGCAGAAGGGAAGAGTATCTTATGCCAGATGAAGTGAAATGCTGCAACTGTGGAGGTGAACATGCACCTGAATTCTTAGAGTGACATGTGAGGGAGAATGAGGTGGCGAGAGGGTAACGAGTGTCCGACTTGTCTCCTATCGGGAGGCAGTGAGAAGATTGGAAGGAACGGGTGGCGGGAAAGAAGCAATGGTTGTAGAACCACCACGACCAGTGAAGGTTTCTCCTCAACCGAGCGACAGTGATATGTTGCATGTTAAAAAGTGTATTATTTATTGCAATGGTCATAAACTGTACAGCACAAGCGGAGAAGTTTAAGAAAATTGGAATCATTGTGAATGCCGCTGAACGTAATTTCACAGCCGAGGTCGTGTAAGAAAACCTGTCGGTGAATGTACCCCCATCACAGGCCCCTGAGCCTGTGTAGAGATGTATTTTGGAGTGAACTGTGATTGAGGAAGTGTGATGGGTTTTCTTAATTGACATGTTTTATTTTGTATGATGACATGTCCCCCCTTTCCCGAAATGTTTATATTTTTTGATCCAATACCCTGTCCATCTGGAGACGGTAATGCACCATTAACTTTGGATGCCAACCGCCGGTAAACCCCATCGAAGAAGAAGTCAACATGGACCAGCATCCCTGTGGAACACTTGACAGCTTGTTGAGTCCATGCCCCAAAGATTTGAGGCTGTTCTGAGCGCAAACGGGGGTGCAACTCAATATTAGGAAGGTGGTCCTATTTTTTTGTACTCTCAGTGTATATTTACAAGACAAAATTATCAATAAATTGACAGAAAACCCACACAGGGTTGTCTTTTTAGTCGGTGATGTCACGTTCTGACCTTAGTTCCTTTGTTTTTGTCTTTGTTTTAGTATGGTCAGGGCGTGAGTTGGGTGGGCAGTCTGTGTTTGTTTTGTCTTTGTTTTAGTATGGTCAGGGCGTGAGTTGGGGTGGGCAGTCTGTGTTTGTTTTGTCTTTGTTTTAGTATGGTCAGGGCGTGAGTTGGGGTGGGCAGTCTGTTTGTTTTTCTATGTTGGTTTTTGAGTTCGGCCTAGTATGTTTCTCAATCAGAGGCAGCTGTCAATTGTTGTCCCTGATTGAGAATCATACTTAGGTAGCCTGGGTTTCACTTTTGGTCTGTGGTTATTTGTCTTCCGTGTTTGTGTTCGTACCGCACGGGACTGTTTGGTTCATTTCACGTTTATTGTTTTGTATTTCGTAGTGTTCAGTTTATGTTTTAAAATAAACATTATGGACACTTACCACACTGCGTTTTGGTCCTCCGATCCTTCTCGCTTCTCATCCTCAGAAGAGGATGACGAGATCCCTTACAGGTGATTGGTCATTTGACTTGACAACCTGTCTGGAAAGTGAGTTTGGGGAAGGCAAAGCGTATTAAGAAAGGATAGGGTGTGGGGAAAAGTGGATTTGAACCTCAACCCTCCGCTCTGCTGGATACCAGGGAGCATGTGATAGGGATGACCCACTCTGCCTCCCCCAAAAATGTGCATTTATCCCCACTGGCATACTGGACACCCCCGCAGAGTGGAGGGGCCCATGAGCTCGGGGGGGCCATGTGTATTTTTTATTTCAGAAATTGTTTTGACAGTAACCCTCCAAGTTATTCATTAACCTTTTTAAATTCCATATGTACTAGGAAGCTAAGTGTTAATTTCTTGGGCTTCAGGAATGTGACCTAAAAAGTGCCTTAGGCCTTGAAAAAGAACACATTTAACTGATTGAAAGTATCATGGGATATCGGTGAACAAATACCATGGTCAAGGCCATGATGGCACCAGTGCAATGAGTGGAGCTTACTCAGGTGTTCAAAAGTGCACATCAGACAGAGCCTAATTCTTCTCAGCTGTAGTACTGTAGAGTGTCAGTTAAGAAAATGATCTCTCCGCAGAAGCGACAGTTACAGGGATGGTAAAAACGGCTTGATTGCCACCGGACAGCCAATAAATTGGCAGATGCAAACAGATTATCATCTTTATCGGACAACAGTTCTCGAGGGCTTGAACAAAAAAAACTGCCGTTTGAGTTGTGTGGTTGCAATATCAACAGTCCCTCGGCATGCATCATTCAAGACTAAGTTTAAATTGTGTGCAGCGCACTGGACTTAATAATGCACAATGTTTCAGGAAAGACTGTCTGGGTTGACAATACCAGGTATAGAAGACCGTCACCGGAACATGGACCTACAGGCCGTGGTGAAAACATTTGCACAAACAAAAAAAGGAGGACTTCAGCAGACCAGGGGAGTCTCTCAATTAGGATTTAATGTCATTTACCCAGAATATTGCAGCCCATTTGTTTAGGCTATTAGCCAGACTATTAATCTGCTGAGTTCAACAATAAATAGTGGCTAAATTTATCCTAAAACGGACTTATTTTTTCCTCATTGTTAGGCTTTTTCATGTTATTTTTATAAAATGTTTATAAATAGCAGCTGAATACTGTTTATAGCTGTAGATAGTACACTGCATAATGAAACAATCCCTTGTAAGCTAGTGTTTTGAGGGTGGACTGACTATTATTTGGCATTAATAGACTGGTTTTACGCACAACACTTTCTATCCAAGCTGCTACAGCTCAAGTCATGCAGGTTCAGGTAGCCTATAGAGGACAGTTGTCAAAAATGATGCATCAACAATATAATTTACAAACTGCAATGTTTGAATTTCCAACTTTAATTACTGAATAGGTAGTTAAATTATTGCCACCAGCCAGCAGTCTAAAAATGGCAGCATTGCAACACCATGTATAGCTTCATGAAATGTTAGGATTAACAAGAGAGTCCAAAGATACTGCTGACACCAGCTCAACCAGCTCAATCCTGACCTTAGTTCTTTTTTTATGTCTCTATTTTAGTTTGGTCAGGGCGTGAGTTGGGGTGGGCATTCTGTTTGTTCTGTGTGTTATAGTTCTATGTGTTTGGCCTGGTATGGTGCCCAATCAGAGGCAGCTGTCAATCGTTGTCTCTGATTGAGAACCATACTTAGGTAGCCTTTTCCCACCTGGTGTTTGTGGGTAGTTGTTTCCTGTGTCTGTGTTTTCACCGTACAGAACTGTTTCGATTTTCATTTATTTCCTGCACTTTGTTATTTTGTATTTCCTCGTGACCTGATTTAATAAAGTTAACATGGACACGTACCACGCTGCATTTGGGTCCGATCCTTCCTACTCATCATCAGACGAAGAAGAAGTTCGTTACAACTACGGCTGATGAGGTGCTGCAGCCAACTCACTGCCCAGCCCAGTCAGCATCTCAGAATAGGAGTGCTGATTTAGGATCAGGTCCCACCTCTTATTGATTATGATTTTAAAAGTAAAACTGGAACTGAATCTGGAATTTACAGCATGTGTTTTACAGGCTCCTGACCAATTCTGTTCATTTGTGTTGTTTGTTTTTCGCTGATCTTAACTTTTTTTTGTACATAATGTTTCTGCCATCGTTTCCTATTACCGAAAAGAGCTTCTCGACATCAGAACAGCGATCACTAACCTTTGGATTAAGATTTCTACTTCAACTGGTTGGCGGAGTCAGACATACTGCTTACCCTCTACCAGGCCCTAATCACCTACACTCAGAAGAGAAAGAGAAGGCAGACATGCAGGCACACTGATGAAACTGGCAGCGAATGTAAACTCACTAGAGAAAAAACTGCATGAGCTCCATTCGAGACTATCCTATCAATGGGACCTAAAGAACTGTAATATCCAATGTTTCTAGTAAACTTGGCTGAATAAGGACATAGTATTCTAGCTGGTTTTTCTATGCATCAGTAGGACAGAACAGCAGCATCGGTTAAGCTCAAGGGGGAGTTGTGTCTCTACTTAGCTAAGAACAGCTGTTGTGCGATCTCTAATATTAAGGAAGTCTTGAGGTTCTACTCACCTGAGTTAGAATACCTCATGACAAACTGTAGACCGTACTATTTACCAAGAGTTTTCATCTATATTTTTCGCAGCTATCTATTTACCACCACAAACCGATGCTGGCACTAAGACCACACTCAACGAGCTGTATAAGGCCATAAGCGAACAAGAATATGCTCATCCAGAGGCGACGCTCCTAGTGGCCAGTGATTTTAATGCAGGAAAATGGAAGTACGCCTTGCCTCATTTCTACCAGCATATCAACTGTGCAACGAGAGGAAAAAAACTCTAGATCATCTTTACTCCAAACACAGAGATGCCTGCAAAGCTCTCCTGTGCCCTCAGTTTGGCAAATCTAACCGTAACTCTATGCTCCTGATTCCTGCTTACAAACAAAAACTCAAACAGGAAGCACCAGTGGACTACGCAGGTGCTACAGATGCCAAGCTACAGGACTGTTTCGCCAGCAATCATGGAATATGTTCCATGACTCATCTGATGGCACTGAGGAGTTTACCACATCAGTCACCGGCTTCATTAATAAGTGCATCGATGACGTCGTCACCCACAGTGACTGTACATACATATCCCAACCAGAAACCATGGATTACAGGCAACATCAGTACTGAGCTGAAGGCTAGAGCTGCTGCTCCAACATATCCGCTGATGTCTCACTTCTGCATCTGCGGTGAAAGGTGACAGAGCTAGAGCGGTGTTTGTCAGACCATGAGACAATCCCGGAAATTGGTGTTCTTACAAAATCATCTGTAATGTTTGGCCTATTAACTCTATGTGAAGGTGAGACTCTCACAAACAGGTACATATCAGTTGTTCGGGACATCTACAGGCCTGGAAAGACTAGTTTGAATGTTCCCTGGTACCAGTTGAAAAGATTAAATCGAAGTATGTATGGAGACAAGAGCAAAAAGAAGCGGTTAAATACATGTTAAAAATGTATGGTTTCCTGATCTTTCTTATGTCTCAGATACAGGACAGAGACTTCAGAACAAACTTCCTTTAGATGTTTTATCATGGAACAACTACTATCTGTTGTTCCACGTAATGAATCTGTTATTCAATGCGTTTTTATGGGCTAATAGCAGTAAGGACAAATATAAAATGTTCATCAAATATTTTTTTAAATATATTTGTCCATACTTCAAGGGGTCTTAAGATTCTAAATAAAATAGCTAGATGATCCTTGATGTGACCTTAAAACTATTCCATAGAGCTTAGTAGAACCCCACCCTGGGCTTATACTGTTAAGGGTTTTAAACAGGTTAACGTTCACAAGGCCACGGGGCCAGACGGACTACCAGGACATGTACTCAGAGTATGCGCTGACCAGCTGGCAAGTGTCTTCACCGACATTTTCAACCTCTCCCTGACCCAGTCTGTAATACCTATGTTTCAAGCAGACCACCATAATCCCATAATCCCAGAAGACAAAAAGGCTACCCTGAGAACGCACTATGGAGTGTGTGATAACATCTTTCATAATTTGGCTGTTCTAAATTATTTGGACCAGCAGGTGCCACTAGTACCCTGTGTTGAGCAAAGCCTTGAGTAATGAACCTATTTTTGACACTTTTGACTGGAAAAGCTCAATGCTTCCGGAAGCTTAGTTTCCCCATCACTACACCCATGATTGCGTGGTCACGCAGAACTCCAACACCATCATTAAGTTTGCAGACATGACAGTGGTAGGCCTGATCACAGATGATGATGAGACAGCCTATAGGGAGGTGGTCAGAGACCTGGTAATGTGGTGCCAGGACAGCAACCTCTCCCTCCATGTCAGCAAGACAAAGGAGCTGATCGGTGACTACAGGAAATGGAAGACAGAGCACGCCCCCATTCACATCAACAGGGCTGAAATGGAGTGGGTCGACAGCTTCAAGTTCCTCGGTGTTCACATCACTAAGGATCTATTGTGGTCCAAACACACCAGCATTGTTGTGAAGAGGGAACAACAATGCCTCTTCCCCCTCAGTAGGCTGGAAAAGATTTGGCATGGGCTCACAGAATCTCAAAAAGTTATACAGCTGCGCCATTAAGAGCATCTTGACTGATTGCATCACCGCTTGGTATGGCAAATGCTTGGTATCCGACCGTAAGGTGCTACAGAGGGTAATGCGTATGGCCCAGTACATCACTGGGGCTGAACTCCCTGCCATCCAGGACCTCTATACCAGGCGGTGTCAGAGGAAGGCTCTGTGGTCCTTCTGTAGCTCAGTTGGTAGAGCATGGCGCTTGTAACGCCAGGGTAGTGGGTTCGATTCCCGGGACCACCCATACGTAGAATGTATGCACACATGACTGTAAGTCGCTTTGGATAAAAGCGTCTGCTAAATGGCATATATTACAAGCCACTCAAGTAATTCTCTCCGCTACCTCATGGCAAGCGGTACCAATGCACCAAGACTAGAACCAACAGGACCCTGAACAGCTTCTAAACCCAAACCTAAGACTGTTAATTAGTTATACATGGTTACCATGGTTCCGGTGTACACAGTGAAAACCTTGCTGCTTCTTTATGGAACCATACTCTTCCAAAATGTTTTTAAAGTTTAACACAGAGATCGGCCCGTAAATGGAGGCAGCTGAGGTCTGAATCCTGTGAGGGTGAAATACAGTCATTTGACAAACCTGTTGGGGAATGCTTGGCGAGTTAGCTGCTTAGCCTAGCTACCATGAACGGCAATAACAGAAACACTTAACCGCTAAAACATATGGACTCCGGTAGAAATCTACGCTGTGGTGAGAAAAGACAAATGTATCAAAGATAGAACGTGCCAATAGCATGGTTAATCTCATGACAGAGATTAAGGACCCTAGGTACAAAGATGGGAAAAAAATGGATGAATGAAATGAAGCTGAGTACTGAAAAAGGAATAAATAAAAAGTTGACAGCTTACGTGTATCTTTATAGAAAGACATCTGGGATAATCATACAGCTTTGCTGACTCACCTGGAGAATAATAACAAGCAGCTACAAGATCACATAGCTCTTGAATTTGGACATAGAATAGAATCCCTAGAATCTGGGAAAGTAGGTGCAGCCAAAACAATAAGTTCGACCCAGACGTGTCATAGTGGCAGGACTGCCAGCCAATGAAAACATGAACCTAATCTCCAAAGTGAACCAGCTGATATTGGTAGGCCTAGGCTGCGAAACAGAGGTGATTGCAGTTGAGAAGATGAGAGGGAGAGAGGTAAAAGTCCCGGAGTCGTGAAGGTTGAGTGTCAGTCCGTGGAGGAGAAAGTGGCCCTGTTACGGGAAAAACAAAACCCTGATCATGACAAAGTCTACCTTCGATCAGCCAAGTCCCACACCGATCGCCTTATAGAACTGAACGTCAAGACGCTGCTGAGAGAAATCCCAGGAGGAAAGGACTATTTCATCACGGGAAGCGGACATGTCATGAAACGAGACCAACCAGAGGGACAACGCGAACAAGGACATGGGGTGGACAGACCTATTACATACTGAGGGGCTTCCCATCTCCTACGAGAATTGCTTTCAATACATCATTGGAATGTTAACGGATGGACTACCTTGACAGCAGTCGCACCATTGGAAGACATAGCTTGGACTGTAGTCTACAAAAGCATATTCCTGCTCTTTTCCCGCGATCCATCAAACAGATTTGGTGTGTCATCAAAGTGGTCTATGACTTGTGGTCAGACTCGGTCAGGTGGAACAAACTTAACAAACATCCTTTCTGAATTTAAAAGTAATCCTCGAGAAGTAGTCATCTAGCTTTTTCTAAAGTATCTGTAATCTGATTACAATATTTTAGCTGGTAACGTAACAGATTACAGTTGCCTTTTTTTTTGTAATCCCTTACATGTATCAGATTACATGTAATCCTTTACTACCCAAACCTGCCCCCTATACAGAGGTTGAAGAATACAGATGTTTTGACTTAATTGGAGAAAAAGTACACTTCCTGATCATTCTCTTATATTTATGAAATTTTATGTTGGCCGTGAACTTTCTCAACCAGGTATTATTGTGAATCACTTAGGGTCAAAGATACATTTAGGCCTGTACGGGGTGTGTAAGAGAATAAATGTGCCAAATGACTTTCTATGTTCTGAAAGAGCATTTAGAGCTCTGGGGGAACGCATCAAAACTCTGCAAAGATGTCAAGAAACAACATTTGATTTAGATGTGTGGTGTGAAACATTTTGTGACATCATATATCCTTATGCACGTATTCTTTATCCCCTTACACTGTGTATAAGAGAGTAGTTTTGGAATTGTTAGTTAGATTACTTGTTGGTTATCACTGCATTGTCGGAACTAGAAGCACAAGCATTTCGCTACACTCGCATTAACATCTGCTAACCATGTGTATGTGACAAATAAAATTTGATTTGATTTGATTTGATATATTCTGAAATGGGAAAACAATTACGTGAGAAAATAATAAATCCACAAATCCAGAAAAGTTTACAAGCCAAATAAGCCTTTTTGGAATGATGAGCTAAAGAGACTTATGGTCTGTAACGCGCAAGGCTGAGTACTTCTTTTCACCATGTAAATATAGGAATACAAGAGAACATCTTAGGAAGGAATTTAAGAAAAACACAGCATGTGTTGATACAAGGCTGCGCATATTCAAACGGAGATATCAGAGAGGGCAGTTATTACACCTTGAGGAGATACAGACAAGAAATCCTTAACAGTTTTGGAGCCAAATAAACAAGTTAGGACCAAAACGACATTAAAAAAATTCCAGTGGAAGTCAGGGAAGAGCAGGTGGGGGGGGGGCTGAACTCTGATTTTACACAAGTACTTTGTTCTCAGGTAATGAAACTGTGGCATATTTCGAGAAGGAATTTTATGAAGACATATGTTCCCTGAAAACTAACCTGGAAACACAATGTTAGAACCCTCTTTTTATAAGTAAACCGTTCTTAATTGAGGAGCTGTCTGTGGAGCTGTCTGTGGAGCTGTCTGTGGAGCTGTCTGTGGAGCTGTCTGTGGCAGAAGTCAAGAAGGTGATTAACGCTGCAAAAAAAAATGGGAAAGCATTTGGCATTGAAATAAAATCCCCTAAATGAATTGGTGTAAAGTGGCTGTTCCACTGGATGTCTTAAGGTGAATGCACCAATTTGTAAGTCGCTCTGGATAAGAGCGTCTGCTAAATGACTTAAATGTAAATGTAAATATGATTTGCTCCAAATTAGTTTTTATCACTGTATACTGCCATCCACAAATGAACCGATGATTGTCACTGAACTCCAGAGGCATAAGTTTATTAAGTACGGTCTATAATTTATATTCATCCATCCTCAACAGTAGGCTACATTTATGGAGGATCAAAACATTCTGGTAGAAGAACAAAATGGTTTTCGTAAATCCAGAGCCTGTATAGATCATATCTTCTCGGTCTGCACAATAATCCGAAATAGATTACACGAAGAGAAACCTACTTTTGCATGTTTCAATGATTTCCATTTTGTAAATAAGGATCTTTTAGCATATAGTTTATTAAAGATGGTTTGATGTGGCATCTTATCAATCCAGTCTCTTTACAAAGTACCAATTACATGAGTGCGTGTTAATTAATATCGTACAGATTGGTTTCCCAAAGCCTCTTGTGTAAAACAAGGGGTAGATGTGATAGTACCCGCTTCCGACGTGCGGCTCCAGCCACAGGACAACACCAGCCATGGGGCGAGGAATAGGCTGGTCCAGACGGCGAAGGTGAAAATCTCAGATGATGTTGGGATCTAGAATGTCGCCCACTGGAACTCAACACCGGACCATACCCCTCCTAATCCACCAGGTACTGGAGCCGACATCCATGATGTCGGGAGTCCAGGAGGGATCTGATAGCGGGGCTCCTCTCAATGTCCAGGGGAGGCGTACGGGTGTCGTGGGGGACGGCATCAGCCAGGGGATCAGGAACCACCGGCCTAAGGAGGGAAACATGAAAGAGGTGAGATCAGGTAGTTAGTGGGAGCCGTGGTCTATATGTTTACCCTCCAGAGGACCTTGAAAGGCCCCACAAATAGGGGCTGAGCTTCTTACATGCTCCTTCTGGCGGTGGACTGTGTGCTGAAGCCTCACATGGGCGTCGTTCCAAACCTCCTCTGGGCACCTGAATCACTCGTCCACGGAGCCAGGGCTGACTGATAACCCATAACACATTGAAAGGGAGTGAGCCAGGTGGAGAAGTGACGCAATGAATTCTGGGCATTTTCGCCCAGGATAGGAATTGGGTCCACTTCCCCTGCTGTTCCTGGCAGTGGAACTTTCCCAGCTCCTGATTCATCCTCTCCACCTTCCTGTTAGACTGAGGCCA
Organism: Oncorhynchus keta; assembly: GCF_023373465.1. Lineage (NCBI taxonomy): Eukaryota > Metazoa > Chordata > Actinopteri > Salmoniformes > Salmonidae > Oncorhynchus > Oncorhynchus keta. The sequence goes on from NC_068446.1 coordinate 4,200,969, forward strand.
CCAGTACTTCGAGGAGATGGATGAAATAGTAATACCTGGGTATCCAGCGGCGAGGGATGTGTGTGCCCAGGTCAACAGCCGATCCCTCACCTCTGTGGGGACATAGATGCGCTCAGGAGGACAGGTAGCAGGTGCGGTTTCCCTCTCCAGAGCCTTGGGGATGTCCACATCTACATCCCAAAACATGGGGCCAATGTTATGGGAGGACGGAATGGTGGGCTGGAGGGCAATCACAGGACTCTCAACTGATGTAGAACCACAAGGTAAGGAAAAACAGGTATTCCGACATCCGGGTGCCCAGGAAGGGAATGCTTTCTTGGTACAAGGGTCCCACAGTGAAGGTGAGTGGTGCTGTGATATGCATGATAGTGCCGGTTACCAACGGTCGTTTATCCAAGGCTCGGACAGGGACAGGAGAGGACAGCGGGTACGTGGTGATGTTCAGGGAGGGAACGGGGCCTGGTCGATAAAATTCCCTTCAGAACCAGAGTCCACTTGAGCCGTAGAAACAACACCTGATGGGCAGCCAACCAGTGAAATGGAAACCAGGAAGGGTTTCCTGGAAAACGATGAAGAAGAAATACTAACGCCTACCCTGAGAGACGGATGATCACGGGGTCGTCCCTCTGCCCCAGTGGACACCGGGTTGGAATGCCTCGGACATCGCTGGAGCCAGTGCCCCTCCTGGCCGCAGCAGGGACACAGCTGTCTCCGGCGACGTCACTCTGCCGCAGAGAGGTGTGTGACCCCTATCTCAATAGGTTCAGACTCTGCCCCAGGACGGCCAAAGGAGGAGGGTGAGGGGCGATGCAGGCAACAGAG
>NC_068446.1:4519290-4606790 GCF_023373465.1 Oncorhynchus keta
CAGTATTTGAGGGAGGCATGGGGGATTGCATGTATAAATGTACCTTACGCAGTAGTGGGGGAAATGAGAAGAAAGGGCACAGTTTCTCTCTTTCTATTGCCTGACATGTGTGTCAGCAGGACCACAGTGGCTGTTCATTGTCCACAGCCCATAATAACATGAGAGGTTGTCAGGGTATCCGTGGCAGGCTATTTTTACACAACTGCGGAGTGAGAGAAAACACCAAAGAGAGAGAATGGTAGATAATTGCATCCTTCACCAATTTGGGTTGACATCAGATCAGCCCCTCTTCCTCTTCCTCTCTCTCTCTCTCTCTCTCTCCCTATCTCTCTCTCTCTCTCTCCCTCTTTCCTCCACTCTGTCTGTGTACGCCAATTACCAGAACATCCCAACGCCATGGCAACAGTGTCACGTGACCAGAGAGAGTGGTGCGGCTGGCTGGCTGGCTGCTGTTTCAGCGAGAGGTTTCCCCCTCCGAACACTAGCGAGGCCACACCAGTGGTTCAACTGCTGAGTGAAAAGCACTAGTTCCTCAACCTCTTTCATTCCACCTCTCCCTCACTCTCAGCCACTTACATGTCAATTTCTCTCCCTGCTGCCACTTCCCAACAGTGTCATTAATCTTGGTCTCTCTCTCTCTCTCCCTCCTACAGTCAATGGGGTTGGCTGCCCTTGGAGGAGCAGATGTAAACAAGCAAACAGACAGGCAAAGGCCGGAGGCCATCCGCAAAAAGCTATCATTTCAACTGGCTGTGTAATTGGGATGCGGCCTATTCAGGAAGACCTACAGTACGGCGAGAGGACTATCCACGATTGTGAAACTGAGTGTTCTCATGTACGCGCTCGTCTGTAGGAAACGGCAGGTAAAACCTTCCCAGGAGTCTCCGATGAGCGAGCGGAGCACTGCGCTGGGAATGACGGGGCGAGAGATGATCCTCCTGTTGCAGAGACGGGCGAACCAGAGAAGGGGAGGAGGGTGGCGGAAAGGAAAGGAAAGGAAAGGAAGACAAAACATATATAATTAAATTAGAAGAAGCCCTTGTTATATAATACACTGCATACGACATAATATGAGGACTAAAACAGCCGGGGGACGTCTCTGCGAGGTGGGGGAGAAAGGAAGAACCACAGCTATAACAGCCAGGGGAAGTGAGGTGGGGGAGAAAGGAAGAACCACAGCTATAACAGCCAGGGGAAGTGAGGTGGGGGAGAAAGGAAGAACCACAGCTATAACAGCCAGGGGAAGCAAGGTGGGGGAGAAAGGAAGAACCACAGCTATAACAACGACACTGCCACCTCCGCTCATCAGGACTCAACAACAGCTCTGCTGAACACATCCCTGTACCATATACACACCCCATCCCATACACACACCCCATCCCATACACACACCCCATCCCATACACACACCCCAGCCCATACACACACCCCAGCCCAGCCCATATACACACCCCAGCCCATACACACACCCCAGCCCAGCCCATATACACACCCCACCCCAGCCCATATACACACCCCAGCCCATACACACACCCCATCCCATATACACACCCCAGCCCATACACACACCCCAGCCCAGCCCATATACACACCCCAGCCCAGCCCATATACACACCCCAGCCCAGCCCATACACACACCCCAGCCCAGCCCATACACACACCCCAGCCCAGCCCATACACACACCCCAGCCCAGCCCATACACACACCCCACCCCAGCCCATACACACACCCCATCCCATATACACACCCCAGCCCAGCCCATACACACACCCCAGCCCAGGCCATATACACACCCCAGCCCAGCCCATATACACACCCCAGCCCAGCCCATATACACACCCCAGCCCATACACACACCCCAGCCCAGCCCATATACACACCCCAGCCCATACACACACCCCAACCCAGCCCATATACACACCCCAGCCCATACACACACCCCAGCCCATATACACACCCCAGCCCAGCCCATATACACACCCCAGCCCAGCCCATATACACACCCCAGCCCATACACACACCCCAGCCCAGCCCATATACACACCCCAGCCCAGCCCATATACACACCCCAGCCCATATACACACCCCAGCCCATATACACACACCAGCCCATATACACACCCCAGCCCATATACACACCCCAGCCCATATACACACCCCAGCCCATATACACACCCCAGCCCATACACACACCCCAGCCCATACACACACCCCAGCCCATACACACACCCCACCCCAGCCCATATACACACCCCAGCCCAGCCCATACACACACCCCAGCCCATATACACACCCCATCCCATACACACACCCCAGCCCATACAGCCCTCTGTGTGTGCTGCATCCCTACTGCATCTCTCCCCCTCCTCCCCTCTCTCTCAGTGTTGATCTGTTTAGGTATCCACCACCCAAGGTTGTCTCTATGAATCTCTATGAGCTGACTGTAAATGAGATGTTAATATTTGAAGAGCTGAGTGTTGACGCTTCAATCAGATATGCTGTGGCCTCAAACAGAGAATGGGCTCAGAGAGGTCTGTCGGAAGCTCTCTCTCTCTACTCTAATCTTCGGTCTCTCACCCACCTGCCTCCCTCCCCTCTAGCCGCAAGGGGTGGGGGAGATCCAGCAGGGAGCTGCTGTGTTTCCCAGAAGCCTTTGCAGCAGAGCCAGTATAGAACTGAATGGTGATGGCATTTCGTTGTGAAAAAAGTCCCTCCATTCAGATTTGATCCTATAGGACAGGACACAGTGGATAGCAGTCAGGCATACCGACAGGCAGACAGACAGACCGACAGGCAGACAGACAGACAGACAGACAGACAGACAGACAGACAGACAGACAGACAGTCAGGCATACCGACAGGCAGACAGACCGACAGGCAGACAGACCGACAGGCAGGCAGGCAGGCAGACAGACCGACAGGCAGGCAGACAGACAGACAGTCAGGCATACAGACAGGCAGGCAGACAGACTGACAGGCAGGCAGACGGACCGACAGGCAGGCAGACAGACCGACAGGCAGACCGACAGGCAGGCAGACAGACAGACAGACAGACAGTCAGGCATACAGACAGGCAGGCAGACAGACCGACAGGCAGGCAGACCGACAGGCAGGCAGGCAGGCAGGCAGGCAGACAGTCAGGCATACAGACAGGCAGGCAAACAGACAGACAGGCAGGCGGGAAGACGGGCAGATAGGGATGTACAGGACAGTGCACGTCTTGTGGCATCTTTTGAAATGACTTGAGTTTATAACACCACTGATGGCCACAGAGGATCTCCAAACTCCAAATGTAATTTCACGTCCTCTTTCTGCCACTAGTGGACACTGTGTCCTCATATTGTCAGCTGAACAGACTAACAGTTAGTCCTTGCTTAACTTCTCAGCTAAATTAACATTGTTGAATTTGACACTCCTTCCATAGAAGTGAAAATATGACTCCTGCTCAAGATGGGGAATTTGTAAAGTAAAATAGCACGGTTTTATCAAACGTCACGCAATAGTATGATTTTAATTAATCGCACTTCAGTGCCAGGTAATCTTATTAAGTTGCGCTTGATTCCCCGGCCTTGGCAAACATATGGCGCACAGGGATTACACAGTGGTTATGATGGGGTAACATAGACAGTGACATGTGTTTCCTCAGGGACGAGGGCAGTAAGCTTAGAGACCAACCCCACAGAGCCTGAATCCACACTACCTCTGACGACTCACAAGGCGACTGGCTCTGGCTGCGATGGCAACGTGTGTCTGCTTGTGTGTGTGTGTGTGCGTGCGTAAGCGTGTCTGCACGTGTGCACATAGGCATGCCGTCATTAGCCCACAAACAAGATCATCAGAGGAATTGACGAACTGCATGATACAAGAGAAAGGGGGAAATAGATGATTAAAGAGAACAAGAGAGGCGGAACAAATCAAGAAAGTCACCATCTCAACCTACAGAGAGATCTGTTAGACGCGCTGCACCAAAACCCTCACCGTGGCCTTTAGACGTAGGAGTTCAACACCGCCGCCTCACCGTATTCAGATGTCGACTCTTTCACAAAGCTGACAAGAAACCACCTCATGGCTCACGGGGGCATTGGGCAGGTGGGAATAAGCAAGAGATGGAAGCACCACGTATCGAGCAGGCCACTTTCCTCGTTCGCTCAACAACTTGGTTTGGAGACATGCAGATTCTCCGGATAAACGGAATGCTGGAGGACATTTCAGAGAACAACAACAACAATGTCCTAGAATCCTTGTTACGTCCATTTTCTTTTTCTTTATTTTTTTAGTTCAAACTGTTGTACCCAATCAGAACCCAAAATAGAAGCTTGTCATACTTCAATTTTTGTATATAAAGTAAATGCAAGCAAACACTGTATGGCCTCAAAACATAGTTCAAACGACCATTTTGATATCATGGATGATCAGTGATTGGTAGCGTAACTCTTGCTTTGAATTATTTGAGAATGGGTACATTTCTCCACAACCATCCCTAATCTTTTTTTAACTTTTTTTTTTTTTTACCTAAACAAAGGTGGGGAGACGGCTTTGTTATTCTATCAATTAAGGAATTAGGATTGAAATATATTCCATGAACATTGAAAAGCTAAAGTAAACTCTAAGCATCTCCAGCAAACAGCTGTCTCACAACCCTCAAAAGGACTCAAAAGGTCTACGTTAATATTTCACTGCTAAAAAATCTATCAGTGAACACTGAAAAGCCATAGCACAGAAACTCAACTGACAGACCCACAAAGACTCTATCTGCAGGGCACTGGCAGCCCAATCTATCTGCAGCTCTGACCGGTGGTGCTCTCTGCTGTCGTCAGTCCAGTCATGACAAAGGACCAGCATTACATCCATTTATATTGGTGTACTTCTCAAAATCGTACCAAATAGCCCAAGTGTACACAAACTATAATTATAAAGACTTGCAGGCAGAGAAATAACTTTCCCCAAGACTTGGTTAAAAGCAGCATAAAATAAAACTCAAATCTGCATTGTCCTAACATACAGCAATGGCAAAACCCCAAGGCAACCGCATATGATGCGAAAAAGAACTGAAGTCTTCAGTATGAATACGCCAATAGATTTCCACCCCAAAATAGATCAGAAAAGTCCACTTAAAAGCTTCAAAATAGGAAAAAGCTTCAATAAGTAACCAATGCACTTTGAACTTTACCTTTCTCCAACCGTTAAGTTTCCCTAACTTTCTCTCTTTCTTTTCCAGGCAACAGGCTCCCATCGTGTGTGTGTGAGCAGCTTGGTTGGGTTTAGTCCTGCAGAGTGCCGGGGCTCGCGGAAGCAGCGTCTGTATGTACTGAAACTGTGAGTAAGGGCCAAGCCTCAGACTCTGACGTGGGGAGGGTGAGGAAACGCGATAGCTCTACTGACTCACTTTGAGTTGGGTGCTCGGACTTGCCTACTCTTATCGCGAGGGAGCTGGGTATGTGAGTGCGTGTGTGACTTCTGCTCAACGCACACGCACACACACACACACTCTCGGGTAGTTCTGCCTCTCTCCCCCTGACAGTCTACCGCCTGTTGTCTAACCCAGAGTTGCAGCAGCCAGCATCAGGGTAGCATTGTTTACACTGTCAGTAACACTGCTAACAATATCATGATCATTCTGATATTCCTGTTGGCAGTCCAAACAGTGCGTTTCCGTCAAAAGCAGATTCAAAATATATAAAATGATAACCTACCTCTCCTGATTTGATCTGTTGAAACTAATAGAGGTGAGAGTTTGAAACACTGACTCGGGGGGTGGGTGGGGGTGGGGGGGACAGTCAAACTTCTAATTGTTCTTGACTCCTACACGGAAGATGCAAGTCTGAGCAAGTGCACATCACTTACAGGCAATCCGATACAGTCATAGAGCCAGACAGACAGACAGACAGACAGACACGGACAAAGTTCGATGCACTTTACCTTGGGTGTTTTACCAGAATCAGTCTAAATGTCATAACTGATGACTTTCACCGCCCTTTACTTAGGTTTCAAGTGCTGTCAGATCTTCAAGAATGTTGCCTCCAACGTCATCTGAAACCGTATTCTAAGACACACTTGTATTCTCTTCATGACAGTGAATGCAGCTGGCGTCATGCTCAACGCTACTCTTATATAAGTTGTCTACATTAAAAAAAATACACTTCAGTGTCCAGTATAAGCAAGGCAAAGGAGAAGGTCGTGATCAAAGTGTCTCGACCGCGCCCAAAGACTGTTCAACGGGGTCAGTGGGGTATCTAACCTCTCCCTACCGTGTGTTCGGAACTAAGGCTCTGGCCTATGAGTGTCTTATGTTATCTTATCTCTCATCACAATGGCCCAAATAATGGCCAAAGCAGAACCAGTACGGCCCTCAGGGCAGCACAGGGAGATTCATCTGAAGTCAGGGAACTGAATCAACATCAGGGAGATTCATCTGAAGTCAGGGAACTGAATCAGCACAGGGAGATTCATCTGAAGTCAGGGAACTGAATCAGCATCAGGGAGATTCATCTGAAGTCAGGGAACTGAATCAGCACAGGGAGATTCATCTGAAGTCAGGGAACTGAATCAACACAGGGAGATTCATCTGAGGTCAGGGAACTGAATCAACACAGGGAGATTCATCTGAAGTCAGGGAACTGAATCAGCACAGGGAGATTCATCTGAAGTCAGGGAACTGAATCAGCACAGGGAGATTCCGCTGAAGACAAAAACTGAATCAGCAGAGGGAGATTCATCTGAAGTCAGGAAACTGAATCAGCACAGGGAGATTCATCTGAAGTCAGGGAACTGAATCAGCACAGGGAGATTCATCTGAAGTCAGGGAACTGAATCAGCACAGGGAGATTCATCTGAAGTCAGGGAACTGGATCAGCACAGGGAGATTCATCTGAAGTCAGGGAACTGAATCAGCACAGGGAGATTCCGCTGAAGACAAAAACTGAATCAGCAGAGGGAGATTCATCTGAAGTCAGGAAACTGAATCAGCACAGGGAGATTCATCTGAAGTCAGGGAACTGAATCAGCACAGGGAGATTCATCTGAAGTCAGGGAACTGAATCAGCACAGGGAGATTCATCTGAAGTCAGGGAACTGGATCAGCACAGGGAGATTCATCTGAAGTCAGGGAACTGAATCAGCACAGGGAGATTCATCTGAAGTCAGGGAACTGAATCAACACAGGGAGATTCATCTGAAGTCAGGGAACTGAATCAACACAGGGAGATTCATCTGAAGTCAGGGAACTGAATCAGCACAGGGAGATTCATCTGAAGACAGGGAACTGAATCAGCACAGGGAGATTCATCTGAAGTCAGGGAACTGAATCAACACAAGGAGATTCCTCTGAAGACAGGGAACTGAATCAACACAGGAATATACACTATATGAAAGATTCAGGGATATTCTGAAGACTGAATCAGTACAGTTTGAATCAGCATCCATCAGTGACTCCTCCCTCAGTCTGTCTGGCGCCCAGTCATTCAGTCTGTCCATGTGACTGTTTAGGCTGGGACGGCTTCTCAGTCTGGCTCGTGTGTTTCTTGTTTTTGGCTTTTTTTTCAACCAAGGTGAATGAGTTTGAATCAATAATCTGTCAGTTGTTCAGTGTCTGTTGAGTGACTAAACCTCATTTGCCCAGCGACAATAACTTTCTAAGTCTGTATCGTCTGTCAGTCAGTCAGTCCCTATGAAGTGTGTGTGTGTGTGTGTGTGTGTGTGTGTGTGTGTGTGTGTGTGTGTGTGTGTGTGTGTGTGTGTGTGTGTGTGTGTGTGTGTGTGTGTGCAAGCTCCTCCATTGTCTTTAGTAAAAGTCCCTTCTGTCCTGATGACGTCAGCAATGGGCCAAATAAACAGGGCCATTAACCCTGCCCCAAGGCATTCTGGGAGGTCTATTGTAGTCTGGTCTGAGCGGGTACCAGGAAGGAGACAGGAAGACAGTAACACAGTCCAAGGGTCCGAGGCATCTCTTTTATTTTCGGGACATTTCTGGACTTTTTGGGGAGTAAAAATGTTTGACCATAAAAGAAAAATCATAGTTTCTCTAACCCTAAACATAACACTAACCCTACTCCTTAACCCCTAATACCCTAACCCTAAACATAACACTAACCCTACTCCTTAACCCCTAATACCCTAAACCTAAACATAACACTAACCCTACTCCTTAACCCTAATACCCTAAACCTAAACATAACACTAACCCTACTCCTTAAACCCATAATACCCTAACCCTAACCCTAAACATAACACTAACCCTACTCCTTAACCCCTAATACCCTAACCCTAAACATAACACTAACCCTACTCCTTAAACCCTAATACCCTAACCCTAAACATAACACTAACCCTACTCCTTAAACCCTAATACCCTAACCCTAACCCTAAACATAACACTAACCCTACTCCTTAACCCCTAATACCCTAACCCTAAACATAACACTAACCCTACTCCTTAACCCCTAATACCCTAACCCTAAACATAACACTAACCCTACTCCTTAAACCCTAATACCCTAACCCTAACCCTAAACATAACACTAACCCTACTCCTTAACCCCTAATACCCTAACCCTAAACATAACACTAACCCTACTCCTTAACCCCTAATACCCTAACCCTAAACATAACACTAACCCTACTCCTTAACCCCTAATACCCTAACCCTAACCATAACACTAACCCTACTCCTTAACCCCTAATACCCTAAACATAACACTAACCCTACTCCTTAACCCCTAATACCCTAACCCTAAACATAACACTAACCCTACTCCTTAACCCCTAATACCCTAACCCTAACCATAACACTAACCCTACTCCTTAACCCCTAATACCCTAAACATAACACTAACCCTACTCCTTAACCCTGAACATAACACTAACCCTACTCCTTAACCCTTAATACCCTAACCCTAAACATAACACTAACCCTACTCCTTAACCTTAACCCCTAATACCCTAACCCTAAACATAACACTAACCCTACTCCTTAACCCCTAATACCCTAACCCTAAACATAACACTAACCCTACTCCTTAACCCCTAATACCCTAACCCTAAACATAACACTAACCCTACTCCTTAACCCCTAATACCCTAACCCTAAACATAACACTAACCCTACTCCTTAACCCCTAATACCCTAAACATAACACTAACCCTACTCCTTAACCCCTAATACCCTAACCCTAACCATAACACTAACCCTACTCCTTAAACCCTAATACCCTAACCCTAACCCTAAACATAACACTAACCCTACTCCTTAACCCCTAATACCCTAACCCTAAACATAACACTAACCCTACTCCTTAACCCCTAATACCCTAACCCTAAACATAACACTAACCCTACTCCTTAACCCCTAATACCCTAACCCTAACCCTAAACATAACACTAACCCTACTCCTTAACCCCTAATACCCTAACCCTAAACATAACACTAACCCTACTCCTTAACCCCTAATACCCTAACCCTAAACATAACACTAACCCTACTCCTTAACCCCTAATACCCTAACCCTAAACATAACACTAACCCTACTCCTTAACCCCTAATACCCTAACCCTAAACATAACACTAACCCTACTCCTTAACCCCTAATACCCTAACCCTAAACATAACACTAACCCTACTCCTTAACCCCTAATACCCTAACCCTAACCCTAAACATAACACTAACCCTACTCCTTAACCCCTAATACCCTAACCCTAAACATAACACTAACCCTACTCCTTAACCCCTAATACCCTAACCCTAACCCTAAACATAACACTAACCCTACTCCTTAACCCCTAATACCCTAACCCTAAACATAACACTAACCCTACTCCTTAACCCCTAATACCCTAACCCTAAACATAACACTAACCCTACTCCTTAACCCCTAATACCCTAACCCTAAACATAACACTAACCCTACTCCTTAACCCCTAATACCCTAACCCTAAACATAACACTAACCCTACTCCTTAACCTTAACCCCTAATACCCTAACCCTAAACATAACACTAACCCTACTCCTTAACCCCTAATACCCTAACCCTAAACATAACACTAACCCTACTCCTTAACCTTAACCCCTAATACCCTAACCCTAAACATAACACTAACCCTACTCCTTAACCTTAACCCCTAATACCCTAACCCTAAACATAACACTAACCCTACTCCTTAACCCCTAACCCTAACCCTAAACATAACACTAACCCTACTCCTTAACCTTAACCCCTAATACCCTAACCCTAAACATAACACTAACCCTACTCCTTAACCTTAACCCCTAATACCCTAACCCTAAACATAACACTAACCCTACTCCTTAACCCCTAATACCCTAACCCTAAACATAACACTAACCCTACTCCTTAACCTTAACCCCTAATACCCTAACCCTAAACATAACACTAACCCTACTCCTTAACCTTAACCCCTAATACCCTCAACTTAATCTTAACCCCAAAACTCTAACCTAACTGCTAGGACATTTGGGTCCTGATAAGGTAGGAAGACAAGTACACACACACACACACATTCTCCTTTTACCCAAAGACGCAAACACTCTCTTGCTATGAAATTGCAAACATGAAATAGCATTGAATTGAGCAGGACATCTTTGCGTGGAAAATTGCACGTAGTTTCTGTGAGATACGGTGGTTAACGAACTCGCAAACAAATATGCAGCTGATTTGCACATGAGCATGTAACAATCAAAAGGACAGTCTGGAAACAACTTTTACAGCCTCTCGCCTCGATTCTTTCAATGTCCACTGATCTTCTTCCACCGCACAGAACTATCACTAAAACACAGAGCTTTGGTGTTTACAGGTGTCACATTACTGTACGCCCCTTGATAAAACTAAACTATCACTAAAACAGAGAGCTTTGGTGTTTACAGGTGTCACATTACTGTACGCCCCTTGATAAAACTAAACTATCACTAAAACACAGAGCTTTGGTGTTTACAGGTGTCACATTACTGTACGCCCCTTGATAAAACTAAACTATCACTAAAACACAGAGCTTTGGTGTTTACAGGTGTCACATTACTGTACGCCCCTTGATAAAACTAAACTATCACTAAAACACAGAGCTTTGGTGTTTACAGGTGTCACATTACTGTACGCCCCTTGATAAAACTAAACTATCACTAAAACACAGAGCTTTGGTGTTTACAGGTGTCACATTACTGTACGCCCCTTGATAAAACTAAACTATCACTAAAACAGAGAGCTTTGGTGTTTACAGGTGTCACGTTACTGTACGCCTCTTGATAAAACTAAACTATCACTAAAACAGAGAGCTTTGGTGTTTACAGGTGTCACATTACTGTACGCCCCTTGATAAAACTAAACTATCACTAAAACACAGAGCTTTGGTGTTTACAGGTGTCACATTACTGTACGCCCCTTGATAAAACTAAACTATCACTAAAACACAGAGCTTTGGTGTTTACAGGTGTCACATTACTGTACGCCCCTTGATAAAACTAAACTATCACTAAAACAGAGAGCTTTGGTGTTTACAGGTGTCACGTTACTGTACGCCCCTTGATAAAACTAAACTATCACTAAAACAGAGAGCTTTGGTGTTTACAGGTGTCACATTACTGTACGCCCCTTGATAAAACTAAACTATCACTAAAACACAGAGCTTTGGTGTTTACAGGTGTCACATTACTGTACGCCCCTTGATAAAACTAAACTATCACTAAAACAGAGAGCTTTGGTGTTTACAGGTGTCACGTTACTGTACGCCCCTTGATAAAACTAAACTATCACTAAAACAGAGAGCTTTGGTGTTTACAGGTGTCACATTACTGTACGCCCCTTGATAAAACTAAACTATCACTAAAACAGAGAGCTTTGGTGTTTACAGGTGTCACATTACTGTACGCCCCTTGATAAAACTAAACTATCACTAAAACAGAGAGCTTTGGTGTTTACAGGTGTCACATTACTGTACGCCCCTTGATAAAACTAAACTATCACTAAAACAGAGAGCTTTGGTGTTTACAGGTGTCACATTACTGTACGCCCCTTGATAAAACTAAACTATCACTAAAACAGAGAGCTTTGGTGTTTACAGGTGTCACATTACTGTACGCCCCTTGATAAAAACTCAACATGAACAAGTGAATGTGGGAACAAGTCAACTAGGGCTGTCAAACGATTCAAAATGTAAAATCGTGTTTTATCGCAGGATTTGCTGTGCTTAATCGCACATTCATAATCGGCTCCAATTGAGCTGTAATTTAAGATATTTTATACAAAAAGCGTGACAAGAATATTGCCGTTTTGATTTTGTCCAAAGCAAACGGTTAGCAAAATCTGGTAAATTGATAAGCTCTTTCTTTAACAAAATAAGTCGACTAAATGATGTATTTTGGACGTTTTCGGTGTATTTTGAAAGCCTCCAGACAATGTGATAAGAAAAAGGTGCCCCAAACTAACTGACAGCGCTCATTTTGAACATGTTAAAAAGGATAAATAAGGAGACACGGAGCGCTAGCTACCCTGTTCTTTTCTCCGGGCTTCCTCCAACATTCACTGACCAACGTATGAAGAAGAGAGGCGTGTGCCTGCAGCGGTTACAGCCCGAACGGACGGCCCAGAAATACAATTTTAAAATCATTATTTTTAACACACTTGAATAATTCTACTCTGTTTGGCTAAGTTACCTTTTCACAGAATGCCATTGCAGAATTTGCAATTCCACACGTGGAAACATTACGACTGGCACGTGTTAACCTTTTTCACACGCGAGAAGAACAACATTTCACCACCACGTGTGAACTTGCAATTCCACGTGTGAAAGGGAGATTTTCACATGTGAAGTTCTCTGACATGTGAAACAGCACATTTCACATGTGCAACTGAGGTGAAAACATGGTTTTTCTTCTCACGTGAAAAAGGGGTGTTAACATGTAAACACCATATTTAAAAACATGAAAATGTGTGTTTCACCTGAAATTTGACTCGTTTTCTTTTGTAAGGCTGCGTACACAACTTGTCCTTTAGCAAAAAAGACTACATAATATCACGTGGTGAACTGCAGACCCAAGTGCACTACAGACATGAAGAGGCCTGCAAGCCCATAACACCTACTGTCCACTATTCACAAGCACATACTGTAAAAACACAAGCATGAAAGAGACCATGCAGGGTACTCGTACGTATTGTAGAAGCACATCACTGACCTATCCCCCCTGGCTGGCACTGTTGTCAAGAAATAGCAATACACTTTCAAAACCACCCAGCAACTTCAGTTCGTGGTTCCAACGGGGGGGGGGACAAAACTAGTCACAATCTATATCCACTGTTTGATTTAGGATCCTGAAGGTACATTATATACGGCATCTAGTTGCCAGCTCATTCAAGCCAATGCAACAGCGGTTGAAAGCAAGCTTGAAGGTTTATATACTGTAGGTCTACAGGGGGTTTCAAAATGAAGATATCTGTCAAAATGCTCTTGTAAGGTGCAGGGGTGCCCTTGCAAACAAACTATTTTTCAGCACATACAGATTCACAGACGGCTGCTCTTCAAAACCAGCTTAGGCTGTGTATCGTTTATACAGGGAGTTTGAGTCTTACCTTATTGGAGGCCATGTCACTGACAGAGCGGTAGGTCTGGATGGTCTCCAGCTGGTCCAGGCACCAGTCCAGCTCCTCCATGGTCTCCATAGCCAGCTTCTGGTACGACTCATCTGTCAACAGGCACACAGACACAGGGCAGTAGTCAGCAGGGTATGGAGGGGAAGGGCGAGGTGAGAGAGGCTGGCAGGGCGGCTGCTGCGTGGCGGCCGGGCCCGGTGGTGGCAGAGGCAGAGGGGGCACACGGCCACAATGCTCTTTCATCATGAGCAAGGCTAACACTGAGGCTAACAGCTCATGGCCGAAAGGCTAGCGCTAACAGCTAGTGGTGAACTCTAGAGAGAGCAGAGTGGGACGCCACAGTTGCTGCTCTCTCTCTCTCTGTCTCTCTCTCTGTCTCTCTCTCTCTCTCTCTCTCTCTCTCTCTCTCTCTCTGTCTCTGTCTCTCTGTCTCTGTCTCTCTGTCTCTCTCTCTCTCTCTCTCTCTCTCTCTCTCTCTCTCTCTCTCTCTCTCTCTCTCTCTCTCTCTCTCTCTCTCTCTCTCTCTCTCTCTCTCTCTCTCTCTCTCTCTGTCTCTCTCTCTCTCTGTCTCTCTCTCTCTGTCTCTCTCTCTCTCTCTCTCTCTCTCTCTCTCTCTCTCTCTCTCTCTCTCTCTCTCTGTCTCTGTCTCTCTCTCTCTCTCTGTCTCTCTCTCTGTCTCTCTCTCTCTCTCTCTCTCTCTCTCTGTCTCTCTCTCTCTCTCTCTCTCTCTCTCTCTCTCTCTCTCTGTCTCTCTCTCTCTCTCTCTCTCTCTCTCTCTCTCTCTCTCTCTCTCTCTCTCTCTCTCTCTCTCTCTCTCTCTCTCTCTCTCTCTCTCTCTCTCTCTCTCTCTCTCTCTCTCTCTCTCTCTCTCTCTCTCTCTCTCTCTCTCTGTCTCTCTCTCTCTGTCTCTCTCTCTCTCTCTCTCTCTGTCTCTCTCTCTGTCTCTCTCTCTGTCTCTCTCTCTCTGTCTCTCTCTGTCTCTGTCTCTCTCTCTCTCTCTCTCTCTCTCTGTCTCTCTCTCTCTCTCTCTGTCTCTCTCTCTCTGTCTCTGTCTCTGTCTCTCTCTCTGTCTCTCTCTCTCTCTCTCTCTCTGTCTCTCTCTCTCTCTCTGTCTCTCTCTCTCTCTCTGTCTCTCTCTCTCTCTCTGTCTCTCTCTCTCTCTCTCTCTGTCTCTCTCTCTCTCTCTGTCTCTCTCTCTCTCTCTGTCTCTCTCTCTCTCTCTCTCTCTGTCTCTCTCTCTCTCTCTCTCTCTCTCTCTCTCTCTCTCTCTCTCTCTCTCTCTCTCTCTCTGTCTCTCTCTCTCTCTCTCTCTCTCTCTCTCTCTCTCTCTCTCTCTCTCTCTCTCTCTCTCTCTCTCTCTCTCTCTCTCTCTCTCTCTCTCTCTCTCTGTCTCTCTCTCTCTCTCTCTCTCTCTCTCTCTCTCTCTGTCTCTCTCTGTCTCTCTCTCTCTCTCTCTCTCTGTCTCTCTCTGTCTCTCTCTGTCTCTCTCTCTCTCTCTCTCTCTCTCTCTCTCTCTGTCTCTCTCTCTCTGTCTCTCTCTCTCTCTCTGTCTCTCTCTCTCTCTCTCTCTCTCTCTCTCTGAGGTTGTTTGTTTCTTTCAGCTCAGATGCACTTCACAGTCCCCCCCCAACTCATTTACATAAACCATATTTTAGAGCAGGAAACCCGGACCCCTCTCAGGAGAACAGACACCTCCAGACTCATACCCGGTCCCATCATAAACTATCTCGCACTTTGCACACCAAAGGACATGTGATACATCTCCGCATAACAGATTACAAATGCAACAGAAACGTCAAACCCTTTATATAGAGCGCCACACGTTCGTAAAAAGCACAACCATGGATTCATTCAGGGAGTCTCCAAGTTAGACACAGTCAGTGCTGGGAGACATTGGGCCAGAGAGGAGGAGAGGAGGGGGGTGTTGGGGTGAGCTGGGGTGGTGGGGGAAGGGTGATGTGTTGCCCTCTCTCAGACACACACAGAGTAGCCTTGTGCTCAGTGCTCGACTGTGTGGTTCGACTGTGTGTTCTGGGTCTCCTAGCTGCCGCGGCACAACATAGCACACTGCAGCAGACCCGCGGTAGTGCCGACCTTAGCGTGGCCGCGTAGAATGTTACCCCCGCTCTGATCTCCCAGCCTTCAAAGGGGAGCGAATGTTTGCTCACCAAAACATGAGAGATACAGGGGCATTATAGCATTCTCCCGGCCTGTTGCAGAGAGAGGAGACGAGAGAGACTGAGGCCGCCGGCTGTTTGCAAACTCAATCAATCCTTTCCTCTGTAAGGCTGGAGGCTGGGCTGGGGTAAACCCTGGAGTGGAGTACTCGAAGGTTGGAGAAATATGGGGGACTCTGGTACTGTATGTCAATATTCTCCCACACAGCACTGCTCTCAATACACGTGATGCACTATGTTAATGTACTGGATGCCACTATATTAGATGTCACTATTTTTCTCTCATGGGTCTGTCTAGCTTGCAGTGTGTATACAGGCTACAGTGTCTTGTCCATGTAAGACGTTAGCATACGTAATGTGGATATGGATATGACTTTGTACAGTAGTGGTCAGTCCCCCAAATCTGCATCTCCACCCAGTCCCACTTCTTTGCCTTATAGAAGACCCCGTTTTGGCCGCAAACCAAGGTCAGCCTCGATCAGTCAGTTCATCCGTTGTGGGGAAGCCATGATGGGATAAAATGGCACAAATATACACAGAGATTTGATCATTTGTAAACATGCTTACTGTAAATGAGCTCACCAGAAAGCCGACAACTGGGTCAAAAGGTCATGAAAGTGTACACAGGAGCGTAACACACATCAATAACAGAAGCACTAAAGCCTGACGTATCCCTTCTATAACTGACAAGATTTTATTTGTTGCTTTCACTTGTGTAACTACAAACGGTGACGTCGGTTACTCAAGTACAGTTATGTGTGTTGCTATACTGATAAAACAACATTTGAGTTGTTTTGCAGTTACATGGGTGACATTCTGATTTGGCGTTCCATATTCCATAAGGTAAATTGGACAGTTCCGTGAGAGTTTGGTGGTATTTTCCCTCCACTGAGGTTAGTGTGATGTTTTTGAGCGCTATAAAATCCTTTCCCTGACTGGCTGGTCTAGTCTGGGCTAGGGATGAGCTGGCACAGCCTATAGGCTGGTCTGGTCTGACATCAGTGGGTCTGGGCTGGGGAGGCAGCTGTGAAGAGGCCCAGTAAGTCTAACTTACCACATACACGTAAGAGTTGGGGTTTTCACCACCTCTCCTCCTCACACACACTCTCACAAGGAACACTATGATCACAATCCCAGACACATCTGGCCTGCAGGGGCCAACAGCCAGGAAACACAGACTCGCAGAACCAACTCTCACACACACACACACACACACACACACACACACACACACACACACACACACACACACATTCACAGTACCAGTTCTACTCATTCAAGGGTTTTTCTTTCTTTCTTTTTTTGCAATTTTCTACATATAGTGAAGACATCAACGCTATGACATAAGACAAAAAGTGTTAAACAAATCTAAATATATTTAAAAAAAATAGTAGCCAGAAGGCCAGCATCCCGGAGTCGCCTCTTCACTGTTGACGATGAGACTGGTGTTTTGCGGGTGCTATTTAATGAAGCTGCCAGTTGAGGACTTGTGAGACATCTGTTTCTCAACCAGATACTCTAATGTACTCTAATGTACTAATGTACTCAACTAGACACCCTAATGTACTTGTCCTCTTGCTCAGTTGTGCACCGGGGCCTCCCACTCCTCTTTCTATTCTGGTTAGGGCCAGTTTGTACTGTTCTGTGAAGGGAGAAGTGCAAATTGTTTTACGAGATCTTCAGTTTCTTGGAAATTTCTTGCATAGAATAGCCTTCACTTCTCAGAACAAGAATAGACTGACGAGTTTCAGAAGAAAGTTATTTGTTTGTGGCCTTTTTGAGCCTGTAATCGACCCCACAAATGCTGATGCTCCAGATACTCAACTAGTCAAAAGAAGGCCAGTTTTATTGCTTCTTTAATCAGAACAACGGTTTTCAGTTATGCTAACATAATTGCAAAAGGGTTTTCTAATGATCAATTAGCCTTTTAAAATGATAAACTTGGATTAGCTAACACAACGTGCCATTGGAACACAGGAGTGATAGTTGATAATGGGCCTCTGTACTCCTAAGTAGATTTTCCGTAAAAAATCAGCCGTTTCCAGCTACAATAGTAATTTACAACATTGACAATGTCTACACTGTATTTCTGATCAATTTGATGTTATTTTAATGGACAGAAAATGTGCTTTTCTTTCAAAAACAAGGACATTTTTAAGTGACCCCAAACTTTTGAAAGGTAGTATACAAATACTGTACATACTGTATATACTTAGGCACAAAAACTTGAGTGCAAACATAAAACCTCGTTCTAACAAGCAGTTGAACATCCAAGCAGACAGAGAGGATAGATCTAGATGTCGTAAGGAAACTACGTCAGGCGCTCATCTTTCCTCTCTCATCATTCTCAAAACGGAACTTCCAGCCACATATCCTGTTCTCCCAGAATCTCTCTCTCTGTGTGTGTGTGTGTGTGTGTGTGTGTGTGTGTGTGTGTGTGTGTGTGTGTGTGTGTGTGTGTGTGTGTGTGTATTCAGACCCTTTGACTTCTTCCACATTTTGTTGTGTTACAGACTAGGGTGAAAGTAAAGTGGTAAGGCCGTAAAACGTGAGCCTATCACAATGAATACATGTCCAAAAATGATAGGCTATTACACCATCATTTAACATTGCTGCATGTCAGCTGCATGTCAGCCGCATGAAGAAAAAAAAATGAACGAATGGACTGAAAACCGGGTGTTGTATGCTCCAAATTGCGTTATGGTTTGAGGGTACCACTTACATCTTGTAAATTGCGTTATGGTTTGAGGGGACCACTTACATCTTGTCAAGGCGGAGATGAGAGACGCTCAAGGACAAGGCGGAGATGAGTGGACGAGACTGAGGCGCGAGTGGACAACAGTGGATGCCTCAGTTCAGGCTACAAGTATTATTACGCTTAACGACACTAGCAGCAGTTCATTACACTACACGTCGGTGTTTGTAACGGACGTCTCTTTCCATTCATCAAATTGCGGTTGCACAGTGCACTGTTGGGGTTTGGATGCTTAAATTATTTTGTGAGTGAACGAATGTAGCCAGCTGGAGCGACTTTGTTAAGTGATTGTTTGACAATCAGATGAAAACGTCATCATGCGCTGCGTTAAAAGTCATAGGCGGCCATAAAGGCTAGAGGAAGCTAATACTTTCCCGAAAGTAAATTGAATTTCCAAAATGATATAGCCTAATTAGCTTACTCCTGTATATACAGAACTAAATACAAATCATTCAAAATAGGTTACTACACCAGAAAGCATGATTTGACCACAGAGGATCATCAGCGGTAGATTATTTTAAATCGCATAGCCAACAGTCGGAAGGTCCCGCAATTTGGGCAGCGTGCGCTGCAAATACCAAATAGATGATTGTGATGTTGCGACTGTCAGTGAAAAACATGGGCCATATCCCAGAGTGTGCATATTCACTGTCTTTATCATTCGGTCAGTGCCAATTCTGTTTGTTTTTGGACAATCATTTATTTCCTCATCCAGGTTAGATGGACGTCGTATTGTATTTGTGTCTCCCCTTTTCGTTGGCCGATTATACGGATCAGACAACATCGTTTTTATGTCGGTGTCAGCGGCGTGAATGTTCCCGAGTGTCCTACAGTAGTTACATTTTTGACTTACAGTAAATTGGCTTGAAAATCTATGGCAAGACTTGGCAACCAACTTGACAGAGTTTGAAAATAAAAATAAACTAATATCATGCAAATATTGTAAAATCTAGGTGTGCAAAGCTCTTAGAGACTTACCCAGACTCACAGCTGTAATCACTGCCAAAGGTGTTTCTAACATGTATTGACTCCGGGGTGTGAATACTTATGTAAATTAGATATTTCTATATTTCATTTAAAATAATTTAGCAGACCTGTTATCACTTTGTCATTATAGGGTATTGTGTGTAGATGGGAGGTGAGTTTTTTTAACATTTTTTATCAAACAGCAAAATGTGGAAAAAGTCAAGGGGTGTGAACACTTTCTGAAGGTACTGCACGTTCTGAAGGCACTGTACTTCTGTTGGCACTGCACGTTCTGAAGGTACTGCACTTTCTGAAGGCACTGTACTTCTGAAGGTACTGCACGTTCTGAAGGTACTGCACTTTCTGAAGGCACTGTACTTCTGAAGGTACTGCACGTTCTGAAGGCACTGTACTTCTGAAGGTACTGCACGTTCTGAAGGCACTGTACTTCTGAAGGTACTGCACGTTCTGAAGGCACTGTACTTCTGTTGGCACTGCACGTTCTGAAGGCACTGCACTTTCTGAAGGTACTGCACTTTCTGAAGGTACTGCACGTTCTGAAGGTACTGCACTTTCTGACTGCACGTTCTGAAGGTACTGCACGTTCTGAAGGTACTGCACTTCTGCACTTCTGAAGGTACTGCACTTTCTGAAGGCACTGTACTTCTGAAGGTACTGCACGTTCTGAAGGCACTGTACTTCTGAAGGTACTGCACGTTCTGAAGGCACTGTACTTCTGAAGGCACTGCACGTTCTGAAGGTACTGCACTTTCTGAAGGTACTGCACGTTCTGAAGGTACTGCACGTTCTGAAGGCACTGTACTTCTGAAGGTACTGCACGTTCTGAAGGTACTGCACGTTCTGAAGGTACTGCACTTTCTGAAGGTACTGCACTTCTGAAGGTACTGCACGTTCTGAAGGCACTGTACTTCTGAAGGTACTGCACGTTCTGAAGGCACTGCACTTTCTGAAGGCACTGTACTTTCTGTCAGGTCGTTTCAGAACAAGTGTGTGTCAGATGCATGGAGTTGGGCTATGGTTTGTGTGTGTGTGTGACAGCTGTGATTGAGACACTCCTCACTCAGTTTCCTGTCGAAGATGGGAGGTGAGGGGGCAGGGGGCTGGCTCAGTTTCACTATGAACCATTGAAACTACTGAAGCGTCACATCACTAACGTCCAGCTTTCACATCACTGACAACCTAGGCCTACAACACACAGGATGGATGTTGTGGTCCCCCCTGTTAGAAACCCCCTATACTCCCTGAGGAGAGAGACAGGAACAGGACACTGGTCCTCCAGGGCCCATTGCTCTCTCTCTCTCTCTCACACACACACACACACACACACACACACACACACACACACACACACACACACACACACACACACACACACACACACACACACACACACACACACACACACACACACACACACACACACACACACACACACACACACACACACGCACACACACACACACTTGCATTCTATTCTTTATCACTCTGTTGAACTCTTCCGGCATCTTTCTCTCTCTATTCCCACCAGAGAGATCCTACCACTGCTCTGAGGAACTCTGTTTTTCTCATTAGTACTGCAACAGCACTTTCTCTGCGGCACCATATCGTCTGCAAATAAGGGTACTGTTTACAATGGACCTGATGTTCTACATACCCACATCAAAAGCCCACACAAACAGTGACGTGGGTTGATACACAGCTGTGCCAAAAAGGTGGATCTGACCTGTTTCATGTATCACAGCCATAATAAAACAGAGCGAGTCTTCAGGACCGTGAGGTGTTGAGCAACTCTTCCTGAAAAAGACTAGTGACTGGATGTGAGGAGAGGGAAGGCGCCTGCCTGGCTTCTCTCTGGTTGTGTTCCACATGGCCCCCTATTCCCTATTTAGTGCACTACTTTTGACAAGGGACCATCAGCCTCTGGTCAAAAGTAGTGCACTGCATAGGGAATAGGGTGCCAGTTCAAATCAAATCAAATTGTATTGGTCACATACATGTGTTAAGCAGATGTACGTGCAGTAATATCTAACAAGTAATATCTAACAATTTCACAACAACACACACAAATCTAAAGTCAAGGAATGGAATTAAGAATATATAAATATTTGGACGAGCAATGTCAGCGCGGCATAGACTTTAGATACATATGAGATGAGTAATGCAAAATATGTAAACATTATTAAAGTGACTAGTTTTCCATTATTAAAGTGGCCAGTGATTTCAAGTCTATGTATATAGGGCAGCAGCCTCTATATGTGCTAGTGTGATGGCTATTTAACAGTCTGATGGTCTTGAGATTGAAGCTGTTTTTTAGCCTCTCGGACCCAGCTTTAAAGCACCTATGCTGACCTTGTCTTCTGGATGATAGCGGGGTGAACAGGCAGTAGCTCGGGTGGTTGTTGTCCTTGATGATCTTTTTGGCCTTCCTGTGACATCGGGTGCGGTAGGTGTCCTGGAAGGCAGGTAGTTTGCCCCAGTGATGCGTTGGGCAGACCGCACCACCCTCTGGAGAGCCCTGCAGTTGCGGGAGGTGCAGTTGCCGTACCAGGTGGTGATACAGCCCGACAGGATGCTCTCAATTGTGCATCTGTAAATGTTTGTGAGGGTTTTCTGTGCCAAGCCAAATATCTTCAGCCTCCTGAGACTGAAGAGGCGCTATTGTGCCTTTTTCACCATTTCAGTTTGTCAGTGATGTGTACGCTGAGGAACTTGAAGCTTTCCACCTTCTCCACTACGGTCCCGTCGATGTGGAGAGGGCGGTGCTCCCTCTGCAGTTTCCTGAAGTCCACGATCAGCACCTTTGTTTAGTTTACATTGGGTGAGAGGTTATTTTCCTGGCACCACACTCCCAGGGCCCTCACCTGCTCCCTGTAGGCTGTCTTGTCATCATTGGTAATCAAGCCTACTACTGTTGTGTCGTCTGCAAACTTGATGATTGAGTTGGAGTCGTGCGCGGCCACGCAGTCGTGGGTGAACAGGGAGTACAAGAGGGGGCTGAGCACGCATCCTTGTGGCGCCCCCGTGTTGAGGAACAGCAAAGTGGAGATGTTGTTTCCTACCTTCACCACCTGGGGGCGGCCCGTCAGGAAGTCCAAGACCCAGTTGCACAGGGCGGGGTTGAGACCCAGGGCCTCAAGCTTGATGATGAGCTTGGAGGGTACTATGGTGTTGAATACTGAGCTATAGTCCAGATGGGACTGGGCAGTGCGCAGTGTGGTGACGATTGCATCGTCTGTGGATCTATTGAGGCGGTAAGCAAATCAAAGTGGGTCTAGAGTGTCAGGTAAGGTAGAGGTGATATGATCAAAGCACTTCATGATGACAGAGGTGAGTGCTATGGGGTGACAGTCATTTAGTTCAGTTACCATTGCTTTCTTGGGTACAGGGACACTGGTGACCATCTTGAAG
This sequence comes from Oncorhynchus keta, assembly GCF_023373465.1. Lineage (NCBI taxonomy): Eukaryota > Metazoa > Chordata > Actinopteri > Salmoniformes > Salmonidae > Oncorhynchus > Oncorhynchus keta. The sequence continues at coordinate 4,542,213 of NC_068446.1, forward strand.
CATATGGGGACAACATACTGGGATAGGGTATATTTCTGTTAGCACACCAGCCAGCTGGTCTGTGCATGCTCTGAGGACAGCAGACTGGGATAGGGAGAGATTGAATATGTCCGTAAACACTCCAGCCAGCTGGTCTATGCATGCTCTGAGGACACGGCTAGGGATGCTGTCTGGACCGGCAGCCTTGCGAGGGTTAACACGCTTAAATGTCTTACTCACTTTGGCCACAGAGAAGGAGAGCCCACAGTCCTTGGTAGCAGGCCGCGTCTGTGGCACTGTGTTATCCTCAAAGTGAGCGAAGAAGGTGTTTAGCTCGTCCGGAAGCAAGACATCGGTGTCCGCAACGTGGCTGGGTTTCCCTTTGTGGTCTATGATTGTCTGGTAGACCCTGCCACATACGTCTCATATCTGAGCCGTTGAATTGGGACACAACCTCTGTTTATTGTATTTATCAATGAGATTACGAGTTATGACTTAGTGCACACACTCTGCCCACATTTCCAAATCCCCCAAACCGCACACACACACACACACCTACATAGATGACGCCTCGCTGAAGCCTGTTGGTAGAGGTCAGCTGGGTATGCAGTGATATGGTCCTCAGATGTCTACAGGGACACTGATCCACACTGTCACAGATCTGATCTACAAAGGCTTCCAAACGTCCTTCTCTTCAGCCCTTTCCTCATCCCTCGCCTCATCCCTCGCGACTGTCCTCATCCCACTAGTCATAGCTATGTCCTCCTGGCTCCAAAGGACAACTAACTGAGACTAGGGTTAACCATTAAAGCTTAGCTCACCACATGGCTCTGTGGAGTTTGACTAGAGCCACACTATCAACGTCTAGCGATCAGACCAATGTCTAACTCACTCTGATGTTTATTGTGTTAACAGAGTTTGGGGTCATCTTTGGAGGCATCTGACAGTCACCCAACATGACTCCTACTGGTCTGGCTTATAACCAACAGATGACACAATCTTCACTATCAAAGGACACACAGAGAGAACTCTGAACCAAGCAGCCCCAGGTCCCTTCTGGCTCTTTGACAGTGATGTTACACGAACGTCATGTAGCATTTGAGAAAAACGACAACAACTGGGTAGAAGTGTGGTAATTGGGTTATGAATCTTTGTGATCCGTGTTAATATGGTGACTTGGAGGGCTCAACTCCAGTCATCGTCCGTCCCACCAGTCACAATGGGCCCTATTGAGGTCTGACAACAGTCTTTCGCTGCTTCACTGCAACTATATTGTATGTTTTAAACATCCAATACATTTTTTTTATTTATTTACAGTCTTTCTATCAGTGTGGAAGTTCATGTCAGATGAACAGGCAAAGCTTGGTCTGTGTCTGTGTGTGTGTGTGTGTGTGTGTGTGTGTGTGTGTGTGTGTGTGTGTGTGTGTGTGTGTGTGTGTGTGTGTGTGTGTGTGTGTGTGTGTGTGTGTGTGTGTGTGTGTGTGTGTGTGTGTGTGTGTGTGTGTGTGTGAGAGCATTAAGAGTAAGTCCTTACTGCTGGGTTTAGTTAGATAGTTTTAGTTTCTTCAACTCATTGGTAACAGTACAAATTGTTCCTAAATGTCTGAAATGTTCTATTTCAACTGCAATAATGGACACTTGTTGACTAATTGAAACTTTTTGAAGTTTGAAGGAATTTAATTACAGCCCATTCTGCCCAGATATGACTAACAGGGACATAGATAGGTTCTGATAGCAAATAAAGCAGTACACAGTAATGCATTGACTGATTCAAACAGACTCTGTGTGTGTGTGTGTGTGTGTGTGTGTGTGTGTGTGTGTGTGTGTGTGTGTGTGTGTGTGTGTGTGTGTGTGTGTGTGTGTGTGTGTGTGTGTGTGTGTGTGCATCCATGATCGGCGCTCCCTGTACATTAGTTTCCAGCCGTTCTGTAACACTGCTCTCCCTGTCCCTCTCTCCCTCCCCTCGGCCCCTGTAGCCCGCCAGACATTTCTGTAAACAGGCCATGCGAAAAGACTAGGGAACACCTCAGAACACGGAATGACCAACCGAGGGAAACCAGCAGGGAACGCTGTAAATTGGTCATGCAACCAGGTAATCAAATCAAGAAAATCACCCCACCATGCATGCCCCCATCCCTCTCTCTCTCTCTCTCTCTCTCTCTCTCTCTCCCCCTTTCAGCCCTCAGGATGGTTGGCCAACCTTGACTCCCCTCTCTTTACACGCTCACTCACCCTTACCCCCATCTCCTAAATCAGAAAGACCCTGGGAAAGATAGACAGTTTGGCACGTGTGAGGTTTGCGTGAGAAGTTGCTTGAGAGTTTTCAGAGCGAATGCTCACCGCTCAAACGCAATGCTGACATCATTTACTGGGGGCATCTGTGTGAGGCGATCAAACGCACACGCACACACACGGACAAACACACACACACACACACACACACACACACACACACACACACACACACACACACACACACACACACACACACACACACACACACACACACACAGACAAACACACAGACCGAGCTTTTGTCTGTTCACCTGACGTGAACTTTCACACTGATAGGAAGACTGTTGGCAGACCTCAATAGGGCCCATTGTGACTGGTGGGACGGACGATGACTGGAGTTAAGCCCTCCAAGTCACCACATTAACACGGATCACAAAGATTCATAACCCAATTACCACACTTCTACCCAGTTGTTGTCGTTTTTTCCAAATGCTACATGACGTTCGTGTAACATCACTGTCATAGAGCCAGAAGGGACCTGGGGCTGCTTGGTTCAGAGTTCTCTCTGTGTGTCCTTTGATAGTGAAGATTGTGTCATCTGTTGGTTATAAGCCAGACCAGTAGGAGTCATGTTGGGTGACTGTCAGATGCCTCCAAAGATGACCCCAAACTCTGTTAACACAATAAACATCAGAGTGAGTTAGACATTGGTCTGATCGCTAGACGTTGATAGTGTGGCCCTAGTCAAACTCCACAGAGCCATGTGGTGAGCTAAGCTTTAATGGTTAACCCTAGTCTCAGTTAGTTGTCCTTTGGAGCCAGCAGGACATAGCTATGACTAGTGGGATGAGGACAGTCGCGAGGGATGAGGCGAGGGATGAGGAAAGGGCTGAAGAGAATGACGTTTGGAAGCCTTTATAGATCAGATCTGTGACGCAGTGTGGATCAGTGTCCCTGTAGACATCTGAGGACCATATCACTGCATACCCAGCTGACCTCTACCAACAGGCTTCAGCGAGGGGTCACCTGTGTGTGTGTGTGTGTGTGTGTGTGTGTGTGTGTGTGTGTGTGTGTGTGTGTGTGTGTGTGTGTGTGTGTGTGTGTGTGTGTGTGTGTGTGTGTGTGTGTGTGTGTGTGTGTGTGTGTGTGTGTGTGTGTGTGTGTGTGTATCATTTGTGTGTGTGCTTTTGTGTTGCTGGGCAGTTAAGGACACTCACAAAGTGGATGCAAAATGTTAACTCCTGATCCTGATCCAATTAGGACTTGATCAGTTTAGCAAATGTTGAGTTTGGTTTAAATCATTTCCTAGCTGCCTTCACTGACATGAAGACATTAGTTACGTAAATTGGACATTCTGATTAAATAAAATGTAAATACTGTTACAATCAAAACAAATAAAACAGGTACTTACTTCCTTAAAGTCTTGCTAGTTTGAGAGGAAGTTATTTTGAAATTCGGAGGCAAAACACACGTTATATGAGTTCACTCCCATGTTTGGTTAGAGTTCCAGAAAAAAATGATACGAAGGTATATCATTCATTGTCTTTTTTTTTTCAACGAGAGGGAGGAACTGAAAACTATGAACCTCGCCAAATATTCTTTATCACACCATTGACAAACATCGGAAAAGGGAGATTTTTCTTTTATGCTTTACAAAAGAAAGGGGGCTTATGTATTCTCTCCCAAATTCCCAAAAGAAAAGCAGCTGTCTGTGTGGCTGCTTGGTTGACTGTGAGGGTTTGAATGGATCTGTGCTGGGATAAATGTTCCCACTGATCAAAACCATGTCATTTCAACAAAGAAATTCAATGTGATGATGTTGAATCAACGCGGAAAACTGATTGGATCAACGTAAAGGATTTTTCCCCCCGCCTAACGTTTAACCCAAATCCAATGACATGGTGATTCGTGTTTTGTTGTTGTTGATAACAAATGTAAATGAAAACTAGCTGCTGAAAGTCCGTGCTCGGTGGGATAAGACGGAACCTATGGCTGAACAGGGCTGCTGCTGGCAGGGGAATTACTCGAGGGGAAGGGGAGTCATCTACTTTATTGACTGTGCTGACGTCAATGGCATAACTCAAATACTTACTGGGTGCACGCTTCCTGCTTTCAGAACCTGTTCTAAGGGCCGGGCACACACCAAAACCTGATATGGAGTTGAATGAAAAACTGTAGTGGAGTCAAGTTGTGGTTTTGTTATATTTTATGGTGTCACAACTGTGTTTTTCTGGACAGTGGTTTAAGAACACAGTTTGCTTTGGCAACGACAACTCAACAATGAATTCAACACTGTAAGAGATGGTGTGTGTGTGTGTGTGCGTGTGCGTGTGCGTGTGGGCGTGCGCGTGCGCGCGCGTGTGTGTGTGTGTGTGTGTGTGCGTGCGTGCGTGTGTGTGTGTGTGTTCTCAGCAGCTTGACCGCACAGACTTAATGTCATTAAAAGCATTGAAATGAAATATTGGTCTATTACAGTCCTCTGCATATGGCCTCAAAAACAGGCATCATGGTCATATACACTGCATTCCGAAAGTATTCAAACCCCTTGACATTTTTCACATTTTGTTAAGTTACAGCCTTATTCTGAAATTGATTAAATTGTTTTTTCCCCCTCATCAATCTGCACAAAATACCCGATGATAATGATAAGCAAAAACAGGTTGAGAAAATGTTTGCAAAAAACTGAAGTATCACATTTACAGAAGTATTCAGACCTTTTACTCAGTTGAAACACCTTTGGCAGCAACTACAGCCTCGAGTCTTCTTGGGTATGACGCTACATTTTAAACATTTATTTAACTAGGCAAGTCAGTTAAGAACAAATTCTTATTTTCCATGACTGCCTAGACAGTGGGTTAACTGCCTTGTTCAGGGGCAGGATGACAGACTTGTACCTTATCAGCTCGGGGATTCAATCCTTCTGGTTACTAGTCCAACGCTCTAACCACTAGGCTAACTGCCACCCCATGCTTAGCACACCTGTATTTGGGGAGTTTCTCCCATTCTTCTCTGCAGATCCTCTCAAGCTCTTGTCAGGTTGAATGGGGAGTGTCGCTGCTCAGCTATTTTGAGGTCTCTCCAGAGATGTTAGATCGGATTCAAGTCCGGGCTCTGGCTGGGCCACTCAAGGACATTCAGAGACTTGTCCCGATGCTACTCCTGCATTGTCTTGTCTGTGTGCTTTGGGTCATTGTCCTGTTGGAAGGGTGGCCAGCTCTAGGAAGAGTCTTAGTGGTTCAAAACTTCTTCCATTTAAGAATGATAGAGGCCACTGTGTTCTTGGGGACCTTCAATGCTGCATGAATGTTTTGGTACCCTTCCCCAGATCTGTGCCTCGACACAATCCTGTCTCGGAGCTCTACGGACAATTCCTTTGACCTCATGGCTTAGTTTTTGCTCTGACATGCACTGTCAACTGTGGGACCTTATATAGACCTTCCAAATCATGTCCAGTCAATTGAATTTACCACAGGTGGTCTCCAATCAAGTTGTAAACATCTCAAGGATGATCAATGGAAACATGAGCTACATTTTCGAGTTTAATTAGCAAAGGGTCTTTTTTTATTTGTAATAAATTTGCGAAACATTTTTTTTCACTTTGTCATTATGGGGTATTGTATGTATACTGATAAGAAAAAAGAATCATACATTTTAGAAAAAGGCTGTAACGTAACAAAATGTGGAAAAAGTCAAAGGGTCTAAATACTTTCCGAATGCACAATATGTCCACTGTGTGTGTTTATTGTCACATCACGGAGTCACACCCACTTTTTCCTCTGATGTTCTGAGGAACTGCTGTGACACTCTGTGGTTGTTAAGAACACATGTACCCACAGTCACACTAATACCACGGCCTGATGCGACGGGCAAAGTCCTCATTCTAGATCTCTCCCCCTGATTCCAAGGCAGTGAGACAGTTCACCAGCTCTTCCACGAGAAGACCACGGTGTAAACCAGCCCTGTCTGAGGTCAGAGCTACGGTAATGTCACGCCATATCTGTTCCAGGCAGGCTAGTGGGTAAAGATAGCCCTTCTGTGAGGAGAGAAGAGTGCAGACACACTGCCTGACCAGTCGACCGCCCCCTGACTGGAGGGCTCATGCTGGGGCTTGTTTGTGACACTGGAGACACGGAGGACCAAAGGGTAGTGGTAAGAAGCAAAATATAAACGCTGCACTGCAAAGGCCTCTGAAATAAAAATATACACGCTGCAAAGGCCTCTGAGCAGAACTCTACAGGCCAGCGCCTGACTGATACCCGACACTCAGCATAGAGGGGGTGAGAGAAGCCTGGGGGGGGCTATATGACCTGGATGCTGCATTAGCTAAGGTATTAACACTATACAAGACGAGTAGGTATCTGATGTCATCAGTCCAGCTGGTTTTAGGGGGGGGGTATGATTTATGAGACTGACTTACATCAAAACCAGCCAACCAACATGTGAGATGAACTGTAACTTATAGAAAGTACAGAACAGCTACATAGAAAACAACACTAACAACTGGAAAAAAACTGGCACGTCTCCTGTTCTGATCAGATAGAATTGTTCAGGAATCCTGTTCGACGTTATGCACATGATGGTGTTAAAGAGTTCACCTGTTACCCAATCTACTTCACGGACACACACACACACACACGTGTGCGCAGGCACGCACTTGCTCGACACACTCACACGTAGGCACGTACGCACACACACACACACAACGGATTGAAGATGTGATACAGAACACAGGTGTTTTCTGTCTAAGAGGCATCCAGTATGGGCTGTATATCCTTGGCACAACCAGGACGAGGCCAAGCGAACGAACGCAGAGTTCAGAGGAGAAAAACACGTTCAAAGAAAGCGTTAATATTCTGGACTGTCAGGGTGGGTTACGTACAGGGTGAGCTACGCCAGTGCTTTTAATGTCATAACACATGGACTCTGCCGGCGCTTATTGACGAAGCCAAATTCAGATGTTCTGCTGCTTTTCCTTGGCCCTTCAGTGGGCTCTTTCCATCACCATCACCACAACCAGAGAGAACGTTTTGAAAAGATCCCTGCGGCCTAAAACAGTTTCTGAAGTATGTGACACAAATAATAGTTTGATTCGGAAGATATTCAGATAACCTCCATATAAGAGGACGAGCAGAAAATAGGTGAAGGTAGGGCTGGGCGATAAATCAATATCAATAATTATCAGAGGTAATTACTTCCCTCAATAACGATATAAAAACCTTTAGATTCATTTTCGCTAATGTCGATATTGAATAATTAGGTCCAGCAGTCCATTTCACCTCTGTGACGCAGCAGGAACGTGCAGAGAAGTGACAATATGAACGTGGAGAGGTACACGCCCATTAAAACCCACTTAGCACCTGGTGGAGGAGGAGCCATGGAGAGGTAAACGCCCACTAAAACCCACTTAGCACCTGGTGGAGGAGGAGCCATGGAGAGGTACACGCCCACTAAAACCCACTTAGCACCTGGTGGAGGAGGAGCCATGGAGAGGTACACGCCCACTAAAACCCACTTAGCACCTGGTGGAGGAGGAGCCATGGAGAGGTACACGCCCATTAAAACCCACTTAGCACCTGGTGGAGGAGGAGCCATGGAGAGGTAAACGCCCACTAAAACCCACTTAGCACCTGGTGGAGGAGGAGCCATGGAGAGGTACATCCCACTAAAACCCACTTAGCACCTGGTGGAGGAGGAGCCATGGAGAGGTACAGCCCACTAAAACCCACTTAGCACCTGGTGGAGGGGGAGCCGTGGAGAGGTACACGCCCCTAAAACCCACTTAGCACCTGGTGGAGGAGGAGCCATGGAGAGGTACACGCCCACTAAAACCCACTTAGCACCTGGTGGAGGAGGAGCTGTGGAGAGGTACACACCCACTAAAACCCACCTAGCACCTGGTGGAGGAGGAGCCGTGGAGAGGTACACGCCCACTAAAACCCACTTAGCACCTGGTGGAGGAGGAGCCATGGAGAGGTACACGCCCACTAAAACCCACTTAGCACCTGGTGGAGGAGGAGCCATGGAGAGGTACACGCCCCTAAAACCCACTTAGCACCTGGTGGAGGAGGAGCCATGGAGAGGTACACGCCCACTAAAACCCACTTAGCACCTGGTGGAGGAGGAGCTCTGGAGAGGTACACGCCCACTAAAACCCACTTAGCACCTGGTGGAGGAGGAGCCGTGGAGAGGTACACACCCACTAAAACCCACTTAGCACCTGGTGGAGGAGGAGCCATGGAGAGGTACACGCCCACTAAAACCCACTTAGCACCTGGTGGAGGAGGAGCCATGGAGAGGTACACGCCCACTAAAACCCACTTAGCACCTGGTGGAGGAGGAGCCATGGAGAGGTACACGCCCACTAAAACCCACTTAGCACCTGGTGGAGGAGGAGCTGTGGAGAGGTACACACCCACTAAAACCCACTTAGCACCTGGTGGAGGAGGAGCCGTGGAGAGGTACACGCCCACTAAAACCCACTTAGCACCTGGTGGAGGAGGAGCCATGGAGAGGTACACGCCCACTAAAACCCACTTAGCACCTGGTGGAGGAGGAGCCATGGAGAGGTACACGCCCACTAAAACCCACTTAGCACCTGGTGGAGGAGGAGCTGTGGAGAGGTACACGCCCACTAAAACCCACTTAGCACCTGGTGGAGGAGGAGCCATGGAGAGGTACACGCCCACTAAAACCCACTTAGCACCTGGTGGAGGAGGAGCTGTGGAGAGGTACACGCCCACTAAAACCCACTTAGCACCTGGTGGAGGAGGAGCCGTGGAGAGGTACACACCCACTAAAACCCACTTAGCACCTGGTGGAGGAGGAGCCGTGGAGAGGTACACACCCACTAAAACCCACTTAGCACCTGGTGGAGGAGGAGCCGTGGAGAGGTACACACCCACTAAAACCCACTTAGCACCTGGTGGAGGAGGAGCCGTGGAGAGGTACACGCCCACTAAAACCCACTTAGCACCTGGTGGAGGAGGAGCCATGGAGAGGTACACGCCCACTAAAACCCACTTAGCACCTGGTGGAGGAGGAGCCATGGAGAGGTACACGCCCACTAAAACCCACTTAGCACCTCGAGTGATGGAGTCGCCACTATTAACCACAAACAACATTGTGATGTAGGCGAAAACAGTGGCAGTGAAAGCCATGGAGAAGGATCAGCTTCCAATGAAGAAATTATTGATAAAAAGGGTTCAACTGTTTCAGTCATTTGGAAGTGGTTTGGCTTTTTGAAGTCTGACAAGGAGCAGAGCAATGTTCGGTGCAAATTGTGCCGTAGACGGGTGGTTACGAAGCCTAGTAGTACGGCAAAACTTTTTTCAACATCTGAAGCAAAATCACTCTTTGGAACATGCAGGAGGTCTGAGTTTGCGCCACGGTATTTATAAACGCCCCTCAAGCACCAGCCGATCTAGGGGATGTTTGCCCGAAGCAGGCAACACTGACAGCGTTTATGCCCGACAAGCAAACATCGAAAAGACAAAAGACATCACAAATGCTATTATGCATTGCATTGCTAAGGACATTCTACCAATTAGCACAGTCGAAAAGGAAGGTTTCAAGAGGCGTATCAATTGAATTGACCCCAGGTACGTGCTCCTTGGCCGCAAACATGGAACAATTTTCTTTAAAGTATAATTTGATGTGTAGCTCCCATAATAAAACTAGGCAAGTCAGTTAAGAACAAATTCTTATTTCCAATGATGGCCTACTGGGGAACAGTGGGTTAACTGCCTTGTTCAGGGGAACAGTGGGTTAACTGCCTTGTTCAGGGGAACAGTGGGTTAACTGCCTTGTTCAGGGGAACAGTGGGTTAACTGCCTTGTTCAGGGGAACAGTGGGTTAACTGCCTTGTTCAGGGGAACAGTGGGTTAACTGCCTTGTTCAGGGGAACAGTGGGTTAACTGCCTTGTTCAGGGGAACAGTGGGTTAACTGCCTTGTTCAGGGGAACAGTGGGTTAACTACCTTGTTCAGGGGAACAGTGGGTTAACTGCCTTGTTCAGGGGAACAGTGGGTTAACTGCCTTGTTCAGGGGAACAGTGGGTTAACTGCCTTGTTCAGGAGCAGATCAACAGATTTTTACCTTGTCAGCTCGGGGATTCGATCTAGCAACCTTTCGGTTACTGGTCCAACGCTCTAACCACTAGGCTACCTGCGAATGTAACGTTCTAGAATGATCTGGTTTGTTCAGGCATTAGGCATTGTTGAGTCTGAAGCAGATATGCACCTTTTAAACATTATTTGATTAATTTCGTGATAATTATCGTTATCGAATGAAAAAAATATATAGATATCGTGATTATTGATTTGCCATATCGCCCAGCCCTAGATGAAGGTAATATCAATCAATCAAATGTATTTATAATGTCCTTTTTACATCAGCAGATGCCACAAAGTGCTGTACAGAAACTCAGCCTAAAACCCCAAACAGCAAGCAATGCAGATGTAGAAATACGGTGGCGAGGAGAAACTCCCTAGAAAGGCAGGAACCGAGGAAGAAACCTAGAGAGGAACCAGGCTCTGAGCGGTGGACAGTCCTCTTCTGTGGGCCAGTTCTATTTTGGCCGTGCCAGGTGAAGATATAAAATAGCCGATACTAACAGAAACATTATCTAAACTGTGCTGGATGTGCAGTATGGTTGCTTACATTCGCAAATATCCAAAGGGTCTTGTCCTAACCTTCACACAACCTCACTGACAACTGTCTTTTTTACTAGGCTTTTTAGGGCCTGTTTCCGAGAGTGAAAAAGGACTGTTATGTACTTGTTTGGCCAATGTGACACGCACACGCACACGCACACACACACACACACACACACACACACACACACACACACACACACACACACACACACACACACACACACACACACACACACACAAGCTTGATTTGAATCATGACTCTTCCTAACACTCCAGTTGGATACCAAGAAAACTATAATTTGTGATGTTATACGGTCTCCAAAAGTTATAGCAAATAACCAGAGATGAAAGATGGAGGCCAGGGGATGGCTGGGCAGAGGCGCTGGGGTTTAGGAGCCAGCTGTGGTATTCCGCACCTCGGCTTGGAGTAAACATCACTGTACATCAGTCAGGGAGAAACACACACCGACGCAGTTGTCACATACACACACATATACCCGAACGCATAGATGTAGGATCTTCATTTGATCCCCAGGAGTCCTGTCCTGCAATGCAGGGCATTTAAAACCTGTCATGTATTTGAGGTTTTAAAAAAAAACGCTTCTGAAGTGTGTTATTTACACTTTTGACATTTTAGACTTGATTTTCCCTTACGAAAAACCGAGACAAAAATGTCCATTAATTATAATCCACATAATCGTTCACAATCTCTGGTTGCTGCAGGACTCTTTTTCCTCCTGTAGAAAACGGGCTCAAATTAAGATCCTACATCTGTACACGCACAGACATACACACATATACATGCTTGAACGTACAGGGACGCGCACACACACACACACACACACACACACACACACACACACACACACACACACACACACACACACACACACACACACACACACACACACACACTAGGAGTGCGACGTGCTCTTGTGGCTGTATCCAGGGGAGTACACAGTATACAATGGAAGAAGAGGGAGGTACTGTAGTGTTGATGGTACAGGGCGGTCCGAGCAGAGAGGGACAGTTAAACACACAGGGACAACAGAGGTGTCTTTCTGCTGCACACATAACAGTTCCACTAACTAACAGTTCCACTGGTCATGTTTCCAGGGGATTTCTTTAGGCGTGACACTGACATATCACAGAGATGGCAATGTTTGGACAGTCTGAGTGGTTGCCTCGGCAGCCTGGGCTTGGTTGGAACAATAAAGGAAGTCACAGTTGTACAACTGAATGCACTCAACTGAAATGTGTCTTCCGCATTTAACCCCCAACCCCTCTAAATCAGGTGAGTGGAACTAATGTGATGTTAGGGCTAGTACAACATTGTCACAACATTGTCTCATAGTGGCAGCAAGGCCAAGCCTGGCCTGACAGGGTAGTGCCATTCACTCAGAGAGGTGGGTAGTGAGGATCAACATTGGGGTTTGAAACGAGCCTTACTTGAGTTTCATAGAAGGCTGCCAGTCGACAAAGAGGGATATCAAGGCTTTACTAATGCTTATGAAAAATGAAACACACATTAACGTAGCTCCATGTAATCTAAAATGTATTTTGAAGGTGTCCCATTTTGGTTTCTGAAATCACTCTTATCAATTTTATCTTAGAGCTAATGTTTGCTGGTTTCCCAGCACATAAATGGTTATCCAGGATCCCTGCAGAAGCTCTACGTAAACACAGTGGGGAGAGGTGTGTCTGTGAATGCAGACACTGAAACTAACTCTGAGGGTAGCTATGACCTCAGGCCTAGTACCCACATGCCTGAGAGAGTCAGAGAGTCAGAGGGCATCTCAGTTCAACGCAGGAAGAAAGAAAGAAAAAGCACATCCTCTCTCAGCGATGAGAAAACAAAAAAGGTCAATAAACAGTGTGAGGGAAGAAAAACAGCAGCCATTTCGGAAGCAGTGACTGACAGTCACAGTCACGGACTAGCAGAGGTGTCTGAATGATACCGCAGACAAAACAGAGGTCCCATTAATAACATCAACAGTGAGTGATGTGACTGTGACATAACTCTGGGTTAGGTGCTGGATGTCCATCTAGGTCCTTCAGACATCTAGCGTACATCCAGTGCCAATACAAGTACCCCGCCTCCAGGCCTGACTTTTCATCTGGAAAACAATTGAGACATGGATTGTATGTCTGCACGTTCAGAGGGTGAACGAGACAAAATACTTAAGTGCCTTTGAACGGGGTGTGGCAGTAGGTGCATCAGTTTGTGTCAAGAACTGTAACGCCACTCTGGGTTTTTCACACCCAACAGTTTCCCGTTGTGTATCAAGAACGGTCCAACACCCAAAGGACATCCAGACAACTTGACACAACTGTGAGAAGCGTTGGAGTCTTCATGGGCCGGCATCCCTGTGGAACGCTTTCGACAACCTGTGGAGTCCATGCCCCAACGAATTAGGAAGGTGTTCTTAATGTTTCGTGCACTCAGTGTATATACCGGTGTCAATGACTATTTGTGTGAGTGATCTGGGAAAACATTCTGTGGTTGGTTGTAATCTCTCAATGACGCAAGCACGCGCACGCGCACTGTCATGGAGCGCATGTTAACTGACCTCCAGACGAACTTCAATGCCATACAACTCTCCTTCCGTGGCCTCCAACTGCTCTTAAATGCAAGTAAAACTAAATTCATGCTATTCAATCGATCGCTGCCCGCACCTGCTCGGCCGTCCAGCATCACTACTCTGGACGGCTCTGACTTAGAATACGTGGACAACTACAAATACCTGGGTGTCTGGTTAGACTGTAAACTCTCCTTCCAGACTCACATTAAGCATCTCCAATACAAAATTAAATCTAGAATCGGCTTCCTATATCGCAACAAAGCATCCTTCACTCATGCTGCCAAACATACCCTCGTAAAACTGACCATCCTACCGATCCTCGACTTCGGTGATGTCATCTATAAAATAGCGTCCAACAAATTGGATGGAGTCTATCACAGTGCCGTCCGTTTTGTCACCAAAGCCCCATACACTACCCACCATTGCGATCTGTACGCTTTCGTTGGTTGGCCCTCGCTTCATACTTGTCGCCAAACCCACTGAGTACAGGTTATCTACAAGTCTCTGCTAGGTAAAGCCCCGCCTTATCTCAGCTCAATGGTCATAGCACACGCTCCAGCAGGCATATCTCACTGGTCACCTCCAAAGCCAATTCCTCCTTTCCTTCCAGTTCTCTGCTGCCCATGACTGGAACGAATTGCAAAAATCTCTGAAGCTGGAGACTCACATCTCCCTCACTAGCTTTAAGCACCAGCTGTCAGAGCAGTTTACAGATCACTGCACTTGTACTTAGCCTATCCGTAAGCAGCCCATCTATCTACCTACCTCAACCCCATACTGGTATTTATTTATTCATCCTGCTGCTTTGCACCCCAGTATCTCTACTTGCACATTCATCTTCTGCACATCTACCATTCCAGTGTTTAATTGCTATATTGTAATTACTTCGCCACCACGACCTATTGATTGCCTTAACTCCCTTATCTTACCTCATTTGCACTCACTGTATATGGACTTTTTGTTTTCTTTTGTTCTACTGTATTATTGACTAAGTTTTGTTTATTCCATGTGTAACTCTGTGTTGTTGTTGTATGTGTCAAATTGCTACGCTTTATCTTGGCCAGGTCGCAGTTGCAAATGAGAACGTGTTCTCAACTAGCCTACCTGGTTAAATAAAGGTGTTCTCAACTAGCCTACCTGGTTAAATAAAGGTGTTCTCAACTAGCCTACCTGGTTAAATAAAGGTGTTCTCAACTAACCTACCTGGTTAAATAAAGGTGTTCTCAACTAGCCTACCTGGTTAAATAAAGGTGTTCTCAACTAGCCTACCTGGTTAAATAAAGGTGTTCTCAACTAGCCTACCTGGTTAAATAAAGGTGATTTTTAATTTTTAAATATCCATAAAAATGACACAAACAAATGAGTCTCTTTATTGTACGTCTCCAAGGTATAGCCAAGAATCCTGACACAAAAGAGAATATGTCGTTTTTAAAAATGTTTTACATTTATTTAACCTTTATTTAACTAGGCAAGTCAGTTAAGAACATATTCTTATTTACAATGACGGCCTACCCTAAGGAAAAAGGGCTCCTGCGGGGACAGGGCTGGGATTAAAAATATATATTTTTTATAAAATAGAAATATAGGACAAAACACACATCACGACAAGAGAGACAACACTACATAAAGAGAGACCTAAGACAACAACATAGCAAGGCAGCAACACATGACAACACAGCACGGTAGCAACACAACATGACAACAACATGGTAGCAACACAACATGACAACAACATGGTAGCAACACAACATGACAACAACATGGTAGCAACACAACATGACAACAACATGGTAGCAACACAACATGACAACAACATGGTAGCAACACAACATGACAACAACATGGTAGCAACACAACACAACACAACATGTAGCAGCACAAAACGTCCCAACGTCCCGTTTTTGATTTTCTGTACAACGTCTGTCTAATTAGTCCTGCACCTGTTAGTATTGTAAATAAAAGCCTCTAAGAGAGGTGAGCACCAGAACATCACGTCTGTCTCTTCCCTGTCCGATCCACCGCTTCGGTTTCTCTACACACACACACACACACACACACACACACACACACACACACACACACACACACACACACACACACACACACACACACACACACACACTACTGTAAAAGCAGACTAACACTCCTGTCAGCTTTGTCCTTGTCTCAGAGTGTGAAGGTAAATATACTTATCTCTGATTATAAAGTACAGCCTCATCCAGCTCCCTGGTGATTTCAAACAAGATATCCTCTGTTTTTTTTCAATGTGAGCACAAGACCCCAAAACACACATCTGTACTCCTGAGAGGAAAACCAACATCTTACCTAACAACTCTAATAAACCCACAAAATCAGAGAAAGTCTCACTTTCAACCAGTTAAGTGCATTAAGAACGTATAAAACCTGAATTCATCACACACAAAACTCAGCTAAATTCTCTGTCAACCCTCGGTCTGTAACGATGACACACGGTATGTGCTCTATAACAGGCCACGAGAGGGAATAGCAGTGTTATGTCAGACTGTGAAAGATAAAAGCAGTGTCCCTGTCAAGAACTCATTTGTGTCAACAGACGATGGACGACTTGTTGGACAACAGCCTCTCTTTGGGGTTCGAGGTTAGGACACCTTACTATAGGACTCATTGTGACTTTCTAGCTTAACCAACAGGCCTTTGCTATAGCGGTAAATGTCCTTCCAGGTTAACCAACAGGCCTTTGCTATAGCGGTAAATGTCCTTCCAGGTTAACCAACAGGCCTTTGCTATAGCGGTAAATGTCCTTCCAGGTTAACCAACAGGCCTTTGCTATAGCGGTAAATGTCCTTCCAGGTTAACCAACAGGCCTTTGCTATAGCGGTAAATGTCCTTCCAGGTTAACCAACAGGCCTTTGCTATAGTGGTAAATGTCCTTCCAGGTTAACCAACAGGCCTTTGCTATAGCGGTAAATGTCCTTCCAGGTTAACCAACAGGCCTTTGCTATAGCGGTAAATGTCCTTCCAGGTTAACCAACAGGATATGCACCTGTGGTGTATACTATAGTGTGAGAGGATCTCGCTTGCCCGCTGTGGTATATACTATGGAGGAAGAGGTCATGCTAGTCTAGTTAAACTAATAGAATATAGTATATACTAGAGTGCATCAACTCGATTCAGCAGCAGGCCAATAGTCAGGGAGCCCGGAACATAATTACAAATCATTTGCAGACTGCAAATTGACAGCAAGAAGCCCAAACAAACATAATATTTGTCTAAAACATAATCATTTCAAACCTTGCTCGCATTTGTATACAATAAGATACACAGAGTAGACAAAACATTAAGAACACCTTCTCTTTCCATGACACAGACTGACCAGGTGAATCCAGGTGAAATCTATGATCCCTTATTGATGTCACCTGTTAAATCCACTTCAATCAGTGCAGCTGAAGGGGAGGAGACATGTAGATGACCGGTTAAAGAATGATTTCTATACCTAGAGACATGGACTGGGTATGTGTGCCATTCAGAGGGTGAATTGGCAAGACAAAAGATGTATGTGCACCGGTTTGCGATGCTGCTAGGTTTTTCCCTGTTAAACAGTTCTGTGTGTATCAAGAATGGTCCACCACCCAAAGGACATCCAGACAACTTGACACAACTGAGGGAAGCATTGGAGTCAACACGGGCCAGCTGTCACGTTCGTCATATTGATGAGACCAAGGCGCAGCGTGATAAGCATACATTCTTCTTTTAATGAAGGAAAAACACTTAACAAAGAACCAAAACGAACGTGACGCTATATAACACGCGTGCTGACACAGAGACAATAACCCACAAAACCAAAATGGCAAATGGCAACCTAAATAGGATCCCCAATCAGAGACAACGATAAACAGCTGTCTCTGATTGGGAACCATAGACCTACATATACCTAGACAATACCAAATCCCCATAGATATTTTTTTTTTTAAAACCTAGACAGGACAAAAACACCTAGACAATACAAAAACTAAACCAACCACCCTTGTCACAATCTGACCTAACCAAAAGAATAAAGAAAACAAAGACAACTAAGGTCAGGCCGTGACACCAGCATCCCTGTGGAGCGCATTCAACGCCTTGCAGAGTCCACGCCCCGACGAATTGAGGCTGTTCTGAGGGCAAAAGTAGGGTTGCCAACTCAATATTAGGAAGGTGTTCCTAATGTTTGGTATACTCCGTGTGCTGTATGTCTGAATCATCAATGTTTCCTCCACTCGAGCTACTGCCACTGATGGCCTTTTTAGAACTGCCAAGACATCTGAAGCTGTGGCAGACCCTCAACCATCAACTGACAGATCTGGTTTTGTTTTTGTTTTCAAATCAACTTTGCGATTCTTGTTTGTGATGAATAGCGCAATATAAAATACACGTATTATGATTATTATTATTATTATTACCCCGAGGAGAGGGGCTGTGATACTGACGCAAGTCCTGGGGCTTTTGTAGGGAGACCCCATAATGCCCTGTATCGTCTTCCCGAACCCTTACGCAAAAAGTCACATGACAGGCTGTGTCGCACGCTAAGCCTGGGCACGCTAGGAGGACTGACTCCCTGGGACATTAACGTTACACCCAGAGAGGCTGGATCATGATCACGGATGAGCGTATTGACCCTCCAATAAAATAACTGAAAGCAATATCTTATTCAATTACAACTCTGTTTTAGTTTCTTTTGTGGTTCCTGGGTCTTGTCTATCTACACGGCAGGATTAGTAGGCAAATACTGTACGTCTACTGTATCAAACATACTTGAGAAGTTGATTCTAAGTCCATGAAACTTCTACCACCGAATAGTAACTAATCCATCAGACATGGTTCTTATCTAGTGGAGACCTATGCGTGAGGAGCCTTGTTTGCTTACAGACACAAGGCCCCAGGGGGCCACATGGACACACTGCCCAGTGATCACAAGCCCGCTTCACTTCTCTTCCGGAACCACTCAAGGAAATTCTGCGCTGTTTTTATCTCAGGACAGGAACTCTGGTTCTGGGGAAATGTGTCTGTACTGACACTGCAGAAAACAAACACTCAATGAACAAAGACACTGTACACACATTCACACACGCACACCTTTCATGAGGACACTTTGTCAAAGTTACGGAACATATGCTCGCAAAGCTGTTTCATTGTCATTGTTCCATAGGAACTGAATAGACTGATCTGTAATCAGTAAAAACACATTTTCCTTTCAGCTGGAGGCCAGATCCAGTTAGCAGGCTAAATGACTTGACCACCGTAAACCCTGGGTTTCACACTGCTCCTTTCTGCCTGCCTTACCAGAGAACCGGGTCCAGCCTGGCTCAGCGTGTCCCTTCTCTTGCCGTCAGAGAGAGACCAGAGGCCGGAGGCCAGAGGCCAGAGACCGGAGACCGGAGACCAGAGACCCGGAGACCAGAGACCCGGAGGCCAGAGACCGGAGGCCAGAGACCCGGAGGCCAGAGGCCGGAGACCAGAGACCGGAGGCCAGAGACCGGAGGCCAGAGACCCGGAGGCCAGAGGCCGGAGACCAGAGACCGGAGACCGGAGGCCAGAGACCCGGAGACCAGAGACCGGAGGCCAGAGACCCGGAGGCCAGAGACCGGAGGCCAGAGACCCGGAGACCGGAGGCCAGAGACCAGAGACCGGAAGCCAGAGACCAGAGACCGGAGGCCAGAGACCGGAGACCAGAGATCGGATGCCAGAGACCGGAGGCCAGAGACCGGAGTCTAGAGACCAGAGACCAGAGACCGGAGGCCAGAGACTGGAGACCGGAGGCCAGAGACCAGAGACCGGAGACCAGAGACCGGAGACCGGAGACCAGAGACCGGAGACCAGAGACCGGAGACCAGAGACCGGAGACCAGAGACCGGAGACCAGAGACCGGAGACCAGAGACCGGAGACCAGAGACCGGAGGCCAGAGACCGGAGGCCAGAGACCGGAGACCAGAGACCGGAGACCAGAGACCAGAGACCGGAGGCCAGAGACCGGAGACCAGAGACCGGAGACCAGAGACCGGAGGCCAGAGACCGGAGACCAGAGACCGGAGACCAGAGACCGGAGACCAGAGACCGGAGACCAGAGACCAGAGACCGGAGACCGGAGACCAGAGACCGGAGACCAGAGACCGGAGACCAGAGACCGGAGACCAGAGACCGGAGACCAGAGACCAGAGACCGGAGACCAGAGACCGGAGACCAGAGACCGGAGACCAGAGACCGGAGGCCAGTTCCAATAAACATTTGAAATAAGTTGACCACCATTAACACCCTCTCATGGGTTTCACTCCTCCCTGCCTGATTACTAGAGAACAGATAACCACCTGACCCTGCTACCCTTCTCTTTCCTTCCCAGCTAGACTAGAGGCCTAAATCAGTTGACCGTCATCGGCACTCTCTCTAGGGTTTCACTCTTTCACGCTTACTGAAAGAGTGACTAGAGAATCCTGCCTGGTTGCCTGCTCCTTCTGGGGCCTGTGAGCAGGAAACAGTAAAGAGTGGCTGACAGGAGGTGATATTATAGGACAGAAATCCTGTAAGGGACCACAGGATAATAGTGGGCTGGAGAAAAGTGGGCCCAACACTCTGTCATCTGGGGGTAGGAGTATCTTTTGCCCAATATCATTATTGCAGACTACAGGGAAAAGGAATACTGTGTATGTGCGTGCATGTGGGTTGTCCTGACCGGGAACACACACTGTGACTGACCCCCGGCAGGGCAGCAGGGACTAATAATCGCCTTGGCAACAAGCAGCAGTGCGTGGCATGCTGGTATGGTATTTAGTGGACGTGTTGTGTTAGAGAACAGGGAGAGATGGGTGTGGCATTCAGAAAGGCTCGATGTGCCATAGGACCTGGTACCGATGCCAACAGGGATACCATGAGAAGGGCAAATGCCTGATAGTGTCATCACTTCTTAATTAAGTGTGTAACTGCAAAGGGGGAATGCTTGAGATCAGCTGTCTGAGAGTGTGTGTGTGTGTGTGTGTGTGTGTTTTATCCCTGAATATGTATAGCTGTGGTCATGAGGGAACCACATCCCAGTCCTTGGCAGATGGGTAGGTGCACCCGGCGCTGTATCAAGTATTACCCGAGCCCCTGGCTTCTCCTCACCTCCAGCTGGGCCTGTTCGATATAGAGGCAAGTCACCGAGACGGCTAAATAAAGGCAGAGACTACATGTGGATGAGAGCGGATTAGCCGAGTTAGAGCTAGGAGGATGTGTCAGTGCATGTGTACACTCATAACAAAGAGCCCAGGCTGGCAGCACGTAGAGGAGAAGGAGCAGGGCAGGTATAGCATGTACCGCCTGGGAACGCAAGGCTAAGGTTGCGATGCATAGTCGCATACTGGGCCACACGTACAAGGCTGGCCACACACACACACATAAGCATGCGCGCACACACACACACACACACACACACACACACACACACACACACACACACACACACACACACACACACACACACACACACACACAAGTTAGTTTGACCAGTGAAAAGTACAAGGGTCCTTATCAGTTCACACAGTGACTTTGGCATACTTGACCAGAGGGCAGCCTCCTAACTTCCATTACTTTCTTCTCTCATCTTCCTTTCTTACTTTCGCTCTTCTTTCCTAATACCACTGACCCCACGTTTCCCCCCCCCTCCCCGTTCTCTCTCCGCTCTTCCTCTCCTCTCTTCTCTCTGATCTCTAAGGGTGCATTCCTGCAGCTTTGATCTGTTAGCGAGGGACTCCTTATCTCTCTAACCATCTTTTCTCATCTCCCCATCTTTCTGCCCTTCTCTCCATCGCCCCTCAGTGACTGCTCTGTTGCATTCCTGCATGGCAGAATTGTATTAGCAGCAGGGTCAGACCAGGATGGGCATATTAATAACACTGATAAACAGGATGATGATGAGTACCTCTTCATTCCCTGCCTGCCCAGGTCATTACAGCCTAGGCATTTATTATACTGTAGGACCCCTGGCACAGCTACAGAACAGAGCGAACACACAGGCACTCACACACGCACACGCACACACACACACACACACACACACACACACACACACACACACACACACACACACACACACACACACACACACACACACACACACACACACACACAGACACAGACAGAGAGAGCACCAGGGCTTAAAGAGAACAGACATATTAAGTGTTACTTAAAAAAGTGCCCAGACTTGATTGAATTCAGAGAAAGAGCTCGTGTTTCCACCCTAAGCTAGAAAGGGCCTTGACTGCAAACAGGTGGTTGGAATATTAGGAGCCAGCGATGATAGGACGACACATTCTTATGCCTTAAAAGTACTGAGTGCTGCGGTCGCAATTTACTGGTTAAATCAAGGTTCATAACATCGGGTTTAAAGTTAACCACAAATTAAGCCACGTTCCAAGATGATTCAGTGGTTTGCTGGAACTTTGACACAGAGGTGCTCTCACCAAATATGTGCTTAAAGCTTAGAGGGTCATCTGGGGATGCTCTTAGACAATGAAGAGCCAAGATAGGGGACGACCAAATATAGCAGGGGCTATGTTTATCTTTTCCTCTCTCCTGTTTTATAACAGTGCTTACCTTTAGCTCCAGACTTCATTTAACTCAATGAGAGGTATAATACGAGTGTTCCTGAGGGTTCCTGTTTGTGTGCGCGAGGAAAGGTTTAGGGAACCTGACAAAAGCAGGCAAAAGCGGGATCTGAGAAGGATCACTTTGTTCTTTGAGAGTTGGCAAAACTTGGCACAGCTGGCAGAGTCATCAAACATGCATAAGAAAGACTCTGGCTTTCTCTAATGGACAGCCATCATACGCCTTCTCCTGGGAACAGACCTGTAACCTTTGCTGTGTGTGTGTGTGTGTGTGTGTGTGTGTGTGTGTGTGTGTGTGTGTGTGTGTGTGTGTGTGTGTGTGTGTGTGTGTGTTTGTGTGGCATTCTTGCATGCATGCAGGTGTACCTGTGTGTGTGTGTGTGTGTGTGTGTGTGTGTGTGTGTGTGTGTGTGTGTGTGTGTGTGTGTGTGTGTGTGTGTGTGTGTGTGTGTGTGTGTGTGTGGTGTGGGTGTGTGGGCATTCTTGCATGCATGCAGGTGTACCTGTGTGTGTGTGTATGTGCATGTCCATGTGTCTCTCTCTACTCCCTATTGCAGGGTTTCCCAAACTCGGTCCTGGGCCCCCCCCCCCCCTGGGTGCACATGTTGTTTTTCCCCCTGGGAAAACAGAAAAACACAGCTGATTTAAATGACCAACTCATCATCAAGCCATTAATATTTCAATTAGCTATGTAGTACTTGGGAAAAAAACAAAACCGGCATCCATGTTTTTTTTGAGGGGGGGGGGGGGGGTTAACCCTGCCCAATTACATAACAGTCTTACATTGTTCATACCACTTTAGCCATACATTTAGACTAGGCTTACCGAACGCCAAAGCAAACACTACTCCTGAGCTTCGCTTGAAATAACACAGGGCCTCTCATTGCGATAACGTCAGGCATCACGGATAAATAGTCTGACAATGGAGCTTCACAATGGGACTTTCACTTAAAAGCCAGACTGTTAAACACTTTTCTATACAGCCAAACATACATGGTGTGAAGGAAGCCTGCAGGTTCACAGGCCTTTTTACTTACGCACACACGAACACACACCCATCACCACACGCACGCACGCGCACAGAGACCTTTTAATGTTGGATCGATTAGGAAGCCACGTCATGCTTACAGACAGCTCCAAAATGATTGGCACACGTGATAAAGATGAGAAAAAAGACTGTATTAAATAAATCATTCAAATAGTGAGCTACATTGTATGCTCCAAAAAAATTGAGAAACAATATTATTTTAGATGAATACAATTGCTCAGAGAAATAGATTTTGTTTAACAAGTAATATTTTTCCTTTCAAAAAGATAGGTGTCAAAATGGATGGTTCCCGAAAGATTCTTATCAATTAAATCAAAAATTAAATCTGCATAAACATTCTACTTAATTTTTGTTTTTTTTCTCCATGGCTTCCTGTTTCACTGAGGTATAAAAACGAGGTAACGCATTTTAAAATCCCTTTGTCATCCCTCACCATTGGAAAAGGCAAAGAGCTCACAAACGAAGAGGCAAACGGTTGTTGACCTTCATAAATCATTGCAATGGGGTATAAAACTATTGCTACAAAATGAAATATACCACCTACCACTCAAATCTGAGGGCCAACGTTAAATATGACTTTTCGATTTTTGATTTATTTAAACAGGGAGTCACTATTGAGACCAGGGAGCCCTGCACATACAATTCATGGACAAATCAAAATCCCATGCAAATCAAATCAGTGCAAAAACAAACTCAAATACAATACAATACAATACAATACAATACAATACAATACAATACAATACAATACAATACAACACAACACAATACAATACAATACAACACAATACAATACAATACAACACAATACAATACAATACAATACAATACAATACAATACAACTAACAATCAAGAACAACAGCCACATGTTTCAGCTAATTGTTCCCCAATCAATAGTTTTAATTGCCCAAGAGGCATTAGAGCAGTGCATTTTGAAGTAAGTTCCAGCAATCAGGTACATTAAAACTAAAAGCAAGATTTACCTCATTACAGAACTAATTATAGAACTTGGTGTCAAGTCTCCAAAACTACACTTAGATGCCCATCTCCATGCCAATGGGCTCTTTGGAAGGGTTGCCAGAAAATATTCTATTGAGAGCAATCGACAAATGTAAAAAAAGCCTGGAGTTTGATAAACGGCATTGGCTGGGATTGGAACCGGTGTCAGAAAATATGAGGTCTTTGGCCACGTGGTGGGTTTGGCGTCGAAAGAAGGATGCATGTGCAGAGAAGAACCTCATACCACCTATAAAATATGCTGGTTTTCTTCCTCTGGTCGATAGCATCACAAACTCCACCAGGTACCAGGTCATTTTAGCCCAAAACCTGGTTGCCTCTGCCAGGAAACGGAAACTTGGCAGCAAGTGGATTTTTCCAGCAAGACAATAACCCCAAGCACACTTCAACATCCACAAAGAAACGGCTAATTGACCACAAAATCATTATTTTGCCATGGCCATCTCAGTCTCTGGACCAACTTTGAAAACCTGTGGTTTGAATTGAAGAGGGCGGTTCATATGCGCAGACAAAGGATATCAAGGATCTGGAAAGATTCTGCATGCCCTCGGATCCCTCCCAATATTTCTCAAATCTCAGAAAACATTTCAAAAAGGCACAGTACCATATTCTTTGCAAAGGGAGGTTGCTGAACACAGGGATGAGTACAGAAAACAGGGATGAGTACAGAAAACAGGGATGAGTACGAGTACAGAAAACAGGGATGAGTACAGAAAACAGGGATGAGTACAGAACACAGGGATGAGTACAGAAAACAGGGATGAGTACAGAAAACAGGGATGAGTACAGAACACAGGGATGAGTACAGAAAACAGGGATGAGTACAGAAAACAGGGATGAGTACAGAAAACAGGGATGAGTACAGAAAACAGGGATGAGTACAGAACACAGGGATGAGTACAGAAAACAGGGATGAGTACAGAAAACAGGGATGAGTACAGAAAACAGGGATGAGTACAGAACACAGGGATGAGTACAGAACACAGGGATGAGTACAGAAAACAGGGATGAGTACAGAAAACAGGGATGAGTACAGAAAACAGGGATGAGTACAGAAAACAGGGATGAGTACAGAACACAGGGATGAGTACAGCACACAGGGATGAGTACAGAAAACAGGGATGAGTACAGAAAACAGGGATGAGTACAGAAAACAGGGATGAGTACAGAACACAGGGATGAGTACAGAACACAGGGATGAGTACAGAAAACAGGGATGAGTACAGAAAACAGGGATGCCAATACGTTTGACGGCTATCTTTTTTTAAATAGATTGTTTTGCATTACACGTTAAACAAAATCTCTTTCATAATGTAATTAACAAAAAGAAAATATCGGAGCATACAATATAGCTCAGTATTTGTATTATTTTTGCTCATCTTTATCAGGGGTGTGACAATAATTTT
Organism: Oncorhynchus keta; assembly: GCF_023373465.1. Classification (NCBI taxonomy): domain Eukaryota; kingdom Metazoa; phylum Chordata; class Actinopteri; order Salmoniformes; family Salmonidae; genus Oncorhynchus; species Oncorhynchus keta. The sequence continues at coordinate 4,567,725 of NC_068446.1, forward strand.
GGACCTGACTGTATGTGTGCTTCCACTATCCATCGTCCAGTCAACACAGGCAGAGGAAAACATTTCCTCTGTGATTCTAGAACTATGACACAGAGTAACAGAGGCCTCTGGTATGCGTGACCATCACAGCAACATTCCTCTGGTGAGAAATGCACAGGAATCGAGGAAGCCGGCAGACATCCCCAACCTGTTCTGATAGTCATCCGTGATTAAGTGACAATCGCTCTCCTCGATCTCTCTCCTCTATCTGTCCATCATCACGGCCACCGTGAGAAATGGCACTTGGGTTTTTCCAATTCCCTGCATGGCCTGCCGCTGCGGTGTGCGCTACATGGCGCGTGTCACTTAGTGTGCCGGTGGGAAGTTATGACAACAGTCCCCGCTGTGCAGGTCCTCACTGTGATAAGAACAATAGGTGCTGATAACCTTATGGAGTCTGTGTGTGGTTATTTCCATTCTCTACTGTACAAGATATAGTATACAGTCTTGTGGATTTTTCCATTCTCTCCCGTGCTGTACAACATACACAACAATAACAGAACAGATGATGAGGCCCTGTCCCTAACACTTATCACGGCTCGTGCCTTGACATTGCGTGAACTGCGAGTGTGCAGATCGCAGACCAGTGTGTGTGTGTTTCTACCAGCGCCTACGTGTTTGTGCGGTGTGGGCATAGAGACAATGGCCCTTTGTCTGACTGCATCCTATTTTTCCCCCAGTCCGCTGAGTGAGCAAACACAGTGGCAACACACACACACACACACACACACACACACACACACACACACACACACACACACACACACACACACACACACACACACACACACACACACACACACACACACACACACACACACACACAGCCTCCCTGCCTGCCAGACACAAAAACACCTCCTGGGTTATGTCAGTCCGTCCAGCGCATTCCTTTACGGCAGGGACAACAGGCCAATAACAGGATCAATCTGCTCCCCTCTTCCTGCCCTCCGTTTCCTCTCCTCCGCCGGCCCAGTAAAGAGAGGGGGAGCAGACAGAGGGAGGATGGGACAGGAATCACTCTTTCCCTCTGTCTCATTGTCTCCAGGACGAGACAGAAAAAGCCAAGGGTGGGTGTAGAGTTACATCACCCACTGTCATAGAGGGGATAGGGGGGTACAGGTGGAACAGGGAATTCAACCTCTCAGAGTATGGGAAGAAAAGAGGATCTGGAATGGGATAGAGGTGAGGGAGTCAGAGTTCAAATTAAGGGGGCCCCAGGGGGTTGTTGTCAGACATGAACCCCTCTAAATGTAACAAAGTCCAACTTTAGTGGGGGTCAACAAATTGTCCTATTTGTTTAAAATGCAATGCTATTTGTGCTGCTACAGTGGTAAATATCAAGATAAAAGCTTAATGAAACTAACAGCCCGTCTCTGTTTCATGGTTTCCATTTTGTTTTTCAGGTGTCTGGTCATCCTGGGACAGTCCTGTATTTCAGCCCCTTTTCATGTGTCTGGTCATCCTGGGACAGTCCTGTATTTCAGACCCTTTTCATGTGTCTGGTCATCCTGGGACAGTCCTGTCATTGGGACAGTCCTGTATTTCAGACCCTTTTCAGACCCTTTCCATGTGTCTGGTCATCCTGGGACAGTCCTGTATTTCAGACCCTTTTCATGTCTGTCTGGTCATCCTGGGACAGTCCTGTATTTCAGACCCTTTTCATGTGTCTGGTCATCCTGGGACAGTCCTGTATTTCAGACCCTTTTCATGTGTCTGGTCATCCTGGGACAGTCCTGTATTTCAGACCCTGGGACAGTCCTGTATTTCAGACCTTTCATGTGTCTGGTCATCCTGGGACAGTCCTTATTTCAGACCCTTTTCATGTGTCTGGTCATCCTGGGACAGTCCTGTCATCCTGGGACAGTCCTGTATTTCAGACCCTTTTCATGTGTCTGTATTTCAGTCATCCTGGGACAGTCCTGTATTTCAGACCCTTTTCATGTGTCTGGTCATCCTGGGACAGTCCTGTATTTCAGACCCTTTTCATGTGTCTGGTCATCCTGGGACAGTCCTGTATTTCAGACCCTTTTCATGTGTCTGGTCATCCTGGGACAGTCCTGTATTTCAGACCCTTTTCATGTGTCTGGTCATCCTGGGACAGTCCTGTATTTCAGACCCTTTTCATGTGTCTGGTCATCCTGGGACAGTCCTGTATTTCAGACCCTTTTCATGTGTCTGGTCATCCTGGGACAGTCCTGTATTTCAGACCCTTTTCATGTGTCTGGTCATCCTGTGTCTGGTCATCCTGGGACAGTCCTGTATTTCAGACCCTTTTTCATGTGTCTGGTCATCCTGGGACAGTCCTGTATTTCAGACCCTTTTCATGTGTCTGGTCATCCTGGGACAGTCCTGTATTTCAGACCCTTTTCATGTGTCTGGTCATCCTGGGACAGTCCTGTATTTCAGACCCTTTTCATGTGTCTGGTCATCCTGGGACAGTCCTGTATTTCAGACCCTTTTCATGTGTCTGGTCATCCTGGGACAGTCCTGTATTTCAGACCCTTTTCATGTGTCTGGTCATCCTGGGACAGTCCTGTATTTCAGACCGGTTGTTTTTTTTCTTCTCCACAGGACCTACAGTACGGTATGAGTGCACAACATTTTGGGATGGGCCTCGTAAAAACATGTCATTTAATGGTATTTCAACAACAACAAAAAGTATTACTTATTCGTGCCAAATTTAAAAAAACGTCCCCGTATAATTCCCTCTCCAGGGAGTGATAAATAGAGGGCGGTGTCATGGCTTCATGCAGAGTAGCTATGCAGAAGGTAACCGACAACACCAGTCATTCAGCTACAATAGGTGGATGTCTCATCCACCAGCTTTGTGTCTAGATATGACCTAAGCAAGTGAGGAAAAATGTATTATTGGAGGATTGGCTGTGCAGTCTTTCTATCTGATCATTCACAGTGAGCTTCAATGAAGGTAAAACATCTCATCAATTACTCCTGTGCTACTGCCAGCAGCCTGCTAGTGATGGTGCTCTCTGAGGAGACTTTGAACTAAAACTACTGATAGGAAAACGCATCAAGTATGAGACTGACAGCGCACGACCCTGGATGGATTTTTCTCAATAGGTAGAGTAATCTGCTTATTACACACACACACACTCAGGACCTGATGAGCCCTCCCTCTCCAGATACTGGAAGTGCTGGTCTGTCCATCTGTGCTGACAGGAAGTCAACAAAAGCCACATGCAGGCGGGCTGACGTCAATCAGGGCCCCGCACCACTGTCACACAGGAACACCTCCCTTCCCACAGCAACACACCCACACCCGCTCATATACACACACCCGCTTGAACACACACACTCTGATACACAAACACACTAGTGCAGGACTCCACTCTAAACACACAAAAACACCTATACACTGTGCATTTGCACATACAGAAATGCAAATGTAGGCCTACTCATATGGATGCACATGCACTCTCTCACACACACACACACACACACACACACACACACACACACACACACACACACACACACACACACACACACACACACACACACACACACGCACACACTGCACATTGCACATACAGAAATGCAAATGTAGGCCTACTCATATGGACGCACATGCTCTTCTCTATTTCAATCTGTCTTCTCTTTCTCTGGGAACTAGGCACAGTAGTCAAACCTCTTCAAAATGAGACAGATGCAATAAAAAGGCGTACTTCTGTAATACAGGTTAACCAGAATGATGAAGTCAACGTTATTAATCCCGTAAATCGACCGGGCCAACAATAAAGTGGACTCCTCTGTCCTTGCATTCCTTGTATTGTAAGTCCAATGACTGGAAGTGTTTAGGATAACACACAGTGAGAGGAATGAGAGGCATGAAAGTAAGCTCCCTGTGTTATGACTGTCTGTAGCAGGAGACTAAATGGCATCCCAGACTCCTTCATTGTGACGCTAACCACTAACGAAATCTCACACTTATCCTGCTATGTTTAATCAACATTTCGGGGAGAGCTCCTCTATCTCTCTTGTCTCACCATTCAAGTGTGTGTGTGTGTGTGTGTGTGTGTGTGTGTGTGTGTGTGTGTGTGTGTGTGTGTGTGTGTGTGTGTGTGTGTGTGTGTGTGTGTGTGTGTGTGTGTGTGTGTGTGTGTGTGTGACAAAAAAGCCTTGTTGTTATGGCAGCCTGTGCTACTCACACTATCACCCATATACACAGCTTGATAGCTGGTGACGTAGTGTAGGCTGAGAGCATTAAGCTCAAGGACACAGTAAGGAGTTCCCAATCACGCACACATCATTGTCTCAACTCCCTAATAATGGGTCCAGTACATTTCTGATGAGCAAGATTCACATTGTTGTATTTTCAGTGAGAAGATAAAGACATTGGGATAGAGTGGTGAGAGTAAGAGGTTTTCTGAAACTTCCCATCAGAGCAGTGATAAATCCAGACTAAATACAGGCTGGGGGTGGGGAGGGGGATGTATCTGAACCGATGACAGGGAGGGACAGGGTCGGGGGTGAGGTCTCAGGGTCTCAAGAAATCAAGAGAAGAGAGAGGGAAAGAAGGAGAAAGAGAGAGAGAGAAAGAGAGAGAGAGATGAGAGACCAGAAGAACAGTCTTGACATTGAGACTAAGGCTGATTCAAACAACAGTCAGTGAGTCAGTGGCAAACAGATGGACAGACAAACCAATATCACTTTTTTTTTGTGCACAGAAGAGGCATTGTAGGAGAGAGCAGTGCATTGTGGTCTTACCTGGCAAACAGACTCTGGTGATGGGAGGCTGAGTGGCCACAGGGGACCTCCTGAGGAACGAGGGAAAAAAATGCAATAACATTATCAGTATGGATATGAAGTAAATACATCAGATCGTTACATTGTGTAATGGCCAACCACATCTGCTAAGCCAATATCGGTTAGGTGCCTCTACGTGAAGGAGAAACAGAGGAAGACGGACAGAGGAGCATAAGAATGTCTGTGAGGTTTCAAAAAGAAACACTGAAAGAAAGCGATTGTGTGAAAATGAGAAAATGATACAGAGCGAGAGAGATAGAGAGCAAGAGCAAGAGACAGGTGATTAGAAACAGAGAGAATGAGAGACCGAGAGAGAATGAGATTGAAAAAGGGACCAGGTAAATGAGGAATAAAATGTGAATTGCATTCAACCTTTTCATTCAGCAAGCTCAAAGCCCATCTGCCTGATCCACACTGAGTGTGTGTGTGTATGAGCGTGTGTGTGCCTGCAATTGTGTGTTTACCGACGTGTGTGTGAAGTGTGTCTGCGAGAATATGTGTGTGTGTGTGAGTGCGCGCGTGTGTGAAAAGGAGAGAGCGAGAGAGAGAGATTAATTTAGGTCATGGAGGCTTTGGGTTTTCAATGAGGCAGGCTATTCAACACAAGCCTTTTAATAGGAGAGCTTGCGTTCCAGTATCTTACAGCGTGCTAGAGACAGACCCGACAATAACAGGGTGATATCTAGGGTGCAGGAGGAAGGATGCCCTACACTAAATCTTTCCGACTGAAGCTTTACACCCCAGTTCCGAGTGGAGTCATTCTAGAGAAGGATGTTACTGTATGTACACCCTAGTAAGTGACTCACGCATAGCCTGTCATGTGCGCATTACGTTTCAGACGTACCAGACAGACTAACGGCAGATATGACACGCACAACCTAATCACTCACATAATGACAGTCCACATCAGGTCAAATTCAATGTTGATGTACCTTAAGTATAAACGTCCACAAATTAATTTGAGTAAATGAGATTTTAGTATTTTGTTGTGAAGCTGCTGTTTTCATTAGAACCAATATTCTCTGTCGGTGGTAATAGGGTTGTTTTTTTACGTTTTTCAAACCATCCCACGGCTAAACCCGCTTGACAAAAAAGACTGCAAACAGATTGTCCCGTTTTCACGAGGAAAAATAAAACCTGGTGGTTTACATTCTGCGGTGCAGCGTACCATCTCTCTCCTCTCTCCCCGGCGTTATTATTAAATAGTAGTTGAGAAAAAGGGAGAGAAGGAATCCAAGGTCTCATTGGAACCTGGCAGAATAAAAAGGCGTTTTAAGTTCCGTGTTCTAAGAGCACTTGTTCTGCCTGAGGATGAACGACGTGTGGGACTGTGAAAATGTTCCCACGCAGCGAGACGGTTCCAGTGTTCTGCCTGAGGATGAACGACCTGTGGAACTGTGAAAATGTTCCCACGCAGCGAGACGGTTCCAGTGTTCTGCCTGAGGATGAACGACCTGTGGAACTGTGAAAATGTTCCCACGCAGCGAGACGGTTCCAGTGTTCTGCCTGAGGATGAACGACCTGTGGAACTGTGAAAATGTTCCCACGCAGCGAGACGGTTGATGATGAAAATTACAGGCCTCTCACATCTTATTAAGTGGGAGAACTTACACAATTGGTGGCTGACTAAATACTTTTTTTTGCCCCACTGTAGTCTCCTATGTTTATTGAAAACATTAATTAATTAGCATTTGCTGTCTCTCAAATACATTGTTACAGTTAGTGGTTAGGAAAAGTGTCTTTCGAAAGTATTCAGACCCTGTGTGTGTGTGTGTGTGTGTGTGTGTGTGTGTGTGTGTGTGTGTGTGTGTGTGTGTGTGTGTGTGTGTGTGTGTGTGTGTGTGTGTGTGTGTGTGTGTGTGTGTGTGTGTGTGTGTAAGTAAAGAAATAAAACAGTAAAAAGACATTTGAAAAAAAAAACAGTAGCAAGGCTATATACAGACACCGGTTAGTCGGGCCAATTGAGGTAGTGTGTACATGAATGTATAGTTAAAGTGACTATGCATATAAGATAAAGAGAGAGTAGCAGCAGCGTAAAAGAGGGGATGGGGGGGGGGGGACACATAGTCCGGGTAACCATTTGGTTACCTGTTCAGGAGTCTTATGACTTGGGGGTAAAAACTGTTGAGAAGCCTTTTTGTCCTACACTTGGCACACCGGTACCGCTTGCCATGCGGTAGTAGAGAGAACAGTCTATGACTGGGTTGGCTGGGGTCAATTTTCAGGGCCTTCCTCTGACACCACCTGGTGTAGAGGTCCTGGATGGCAGGCAGCTTTGCCCCAGTGATGTACTGGGCCGTACGCACTACCCTCTGAAGTGCCTTGCGGTTGGAGGCTGAGCAATTGCAGTACCAGGCAGTGATGCAACCGGTCAGGATGCTCTCGATGTTGCAGCTGTAGAACCTTTTGAGGATCTCAGACCCATGCCAAATCTTTTCAGTTTCCTGAGGGGGAATCGGCTTTGTCGTGCCTTCTTCACGACTGTCTTGGTGTGTTTGGACCATTCTAGTTTGTTGGTGATGTGGACACCAAGAAATTTGAAGCTCTCAACCTGCTCCACTACAGCCCCGTCGATGAGAATGGGGACGTGCTCGGTGCTCCTTTTCCTGTCGTCCACAAACATCTCCTTATTCTTGGTTACGTTGATGGATAGGTTGTTATTCTGGCACCACCTGGCCAGGTCTCTGACCTCCTCCCTGTAGGTTGTCTCGTCGTTGTAGGTGATCAGGCCTACCACTGTTGTGTCGTCAGCAAACTTAATGATGGTGTTGGAGTCGTGCCTGGCCATGCCTGGTGGGTGAACAGGGACTACAGGAGGGGACTGAGCACGCACCCCTGGGGAGCTCCAGTGTTGAGGATCAGCGTGGCAGATATGTTGCTACCTACTCTCACCACCTGGGGGCGGCCCGTCAGGAAGTCCAGGATCCAGTTGCAGAGTGAGGTGTTTCGTCCCAGGATCCTTAGCTTAGTGATGAGCTTTGAGGGCACTATGGTGTTGAACGCTGAGCTGTAGTCAATGAATAGCATTCTCACATAGGTGTTCCTTTTGTCCAGGTGGGAAAGGGCAGTGTGGAGTGCAATAGAGATTACATTATCTGTGGATCTGTTTGGGAGGTATGCAAATTGGAGTGGGTCTATGATTTCTGGGATAATGGTGTCAGCACATGCCCGGAGCACACATCCTGGTAATCCATCTGGCTCCGCAGCCTTGTGAATGTTGACCTGTTTAAAGGTCTACGGAGAGCGCGATCACACAGTCATCCAGAACAGCTGATGCTCTCATGCATGCCTCAGTGTTGCTTGCCTCGAAGCGAGTATAGAAGTGATTTAGCTCGCCTGGTAGGCTTGTGTCACTGGGCAGCTCGCGGCTGTGCTTCCCTTTGTAGTCCGTAATAGGTTTCAAGCCCTGCCACATCCGACGAGCGTCAGAGCCGGTGTAGTATGATTCAGTCTTAGTCCTGTATTGACACTTTGCCTGTTTGATGGTTCGTCGCAGGGCATAGCGGGATTTCTTGTAAGCTTCTGGGTTAGAGTCCCACATCTTGACAGCGGCAGGTCCACCCTTTACCTCAGTGCGAATGTTGCCTGTAATCCATGGCTTCTGGTTGGGGTATGTACGTACAGTCACTGTGGGGACGACGTCCTCAATGCACTTATTTCCTTATACAGCTGGCTGAGTGCGGTCTTAGTGCCAGCATCTGTCTTTGGTGGTAAATAAACAGCCACGAAGAGTATAGCTGAGAACTCTCTAGTCAAGTAGTGTGGCCTGCAATATATCACAATATACTCTACTTCAGGCAAGCAAAATCTAGAGACTTCCTTAGATTTCGTGCACCAGCTGTTTTTTACAAATATGCACAGACCCCACGCCCCTCGTCTTACCAGAGTGTGCTGTTCTATCCTGCCCGTGCAGCATGTATCCCACTAGCTGAATATCCATGTCGTCATTCAGCCACGATTCCGTGAAACATAGGATATTACAGTTTTTGATGTCCCGTTGGTAGGATATTCGTGATCGTACCTCATCTAGTTTATTGTCCAATGATTGCACGTTGGCGAGCAATATTGATGGTAACGGCAGCTTTCCTAGTTGCCTTATGCGGGTCCAGGCGAGGCATCCGGCTCTTCTTCCTCTGCGTCACTTCCTTTTGTGAATAGTTGTGATGTCTGCCCTGTGGGGTGTTTGGAGAATATTGTGTGAGTCCTGCTTGCTGTTGCTGTTGTTGTTGTTGACAAAATCTTTGTCTAATCCGAGGTGAGTGATCGCTGTCCTGATATCTAGAAGCTCTTTTCTGCCGTAAGATACGGTTGCAGAAACATTATGTACAAAATAATTTACAAAAAAAACCCCACATAATAGCACAATTGGTTAGGAGACCGCAAAACGGTGGCCATCTCCTCCGGCGCCATATTTAGTAATATTCCATTGTTAGTACTTTTCCAAACAGGATGTACCCATGACTAGAACCATTCAACACTGGTCTGACCAATCGGAATCCACGCTTCAAGATTGTTTTGATCACGCGGACTGGGAAATGTTCCTGGAAGCCTCAGAGAATAACATGTATTTATACGCTGACTGGGTGAGTGAGTTTATAAGGAAGTGCATTGGAAATGTTGTACCCACTGTGACTATTAAAACCTACCCTAACCAGAAATCGTGGATAGATGGAGGCATTCGTGCAAAAATGAAAGCACGAACCACCACATTCAACCATGGCAAGATGTCGGGGAATATGGCCGAATATAAACAGTGTAGTTATTCCCTCCACAAGGCAATCAAACAAGCGAAATGTCGGTATAGGGATGAAGGGGAGTCGCAATTCAACGGCTCAGACACGAGACGTATGTGGCAGGGTCTACAGGCAATTACGGACTTAGCCATGTCACGGACACCGACGTCTTGCTTCCAGACAAACTAAACACCTTCTTTTCCCACTTTGAGGATAGTACTGTGCCAATGACACGGCCAGCTACCAAGGACTGCGGCCCCTCCCTCTTCTTCTCTGTGGCCGACCACATTATCTCCAAAGAGAATTATCTTTGATTATAGTCACAGCCATGTGAATATTTGCCCGCTTTGAGGATAATACAGTGCCACCGACTCTCCCCCGTCTCCTTCTCTGTGGCCGATGTGAGTAAGACATTTAAACATGTTAACCCTCGCAAGGCTGCTGGCCCAGATGGCATGACTAGCCTAGTCCTTAGAGCATGCACAGACCAGCTGTCTGGTGTCCCTACTTCAAGATGGCAATCGTTGTTCCTGTACCAAAGAAGGCAGAGACTGAACTAAATAACTATTGCCCCGTAGCACTCACTTCTGTCATCATGAAGTGCTTTGAGAGACTAGTCAAGGATCAAATCACATCCACCTTACCTGCCACCATAGACCAACATCAGTTTGCATACCACTCCAACATGTCCAGTGATGATGCAATCACCATCACACTGCACAGTGCCCTATCCCATCTGGACAAGAGGAATACCTATGTATGAATGCTATTCATAGACTACAGCTCAACATTCAACACCATAGTACCCTCCAAGCTCATCATTAAGCTTAAGGCCCTGGGTCTCAACCCCGCCCTGTGCAATTGGGTCCTGGACTTTCTGACGGGCCGCCCCCAGGTGATGAAGGTAGGAAACAACATCTCCACTTCGCTGATCCTCAACACTGGGGCCCACAAACATTAGAGGGAGCACCCCCCTATCAACGGGACAGTAGTGGAGAAGGTGGAAAGTTTTAAGTTCCTTGGCGTACACATCACAGACAAACTGAAATGGTCCACCCGCACAGACATTGTGGTGAAGAAGGCGCAACAGCGAGGCTGAAAAAATGTGGCTTGTCACCTAAAACCCTCACAAGTTTTTGAAGATGCACAATTGAGAGCATTCTGTCAGGCTGTATCACAACCTGGTACAGCAACTGCACCGCCATCAACCTCAAGGCTCTCCAGAGGGTGGTGCGGTCTGCACAACGCATCACCAGGGGGCAAACGACCAGCCCTACAGCACCCAATGTCACAGGAAGGCCAAAAAGATAATCAAGGACAACAAACACCCTAGCCACTGCCTGTTCACCCCGCTAACATCCAGAAGGTGAGGTCAGTACAAGTGCATCAAAGCTGGGACCGAGAGGCTGAAAAACAGCTTCTATCTCAAGGCCATCAGACTGTTAAATATCACTAACACAGAGAGGCTGTTGCCGACATACGGACTCAAATCATTGGCCACTTTAAATAATACCACTTGAATAATGTTTACATATCTTACATTACTCATCTCATATGCATATACTGCATTTTATACCATCTATTGCATCTATTGCTGCTCGGCCATCCATATATTTATATGTACATATTCTTATTCCATCCCTTTACATTTGTGTGTATAAGGTAGTTGATGTGGAATTGTTAAATTACTTGTTGATATTACTGCACTGTCGGAACGAGAAGCACAAGCATTTCGCTACACTTGCATTAAACATCTGCTAACCATGTATTTAAAGAAAATATATATATATTTTTAAATACCCCCTTTTCTCCCCAATTTCGTGGTATCCAATCGTTAGTAGTTACTATCTTGTCTCATCTCTACAACTCCCGTACGGACTCGGGAGAGACGAAGGTCGAAAGCCATGCGCCCCCCCGAAACACAACCCAACCAAGCCACACTGCTTCTTAACACAGCGGGCATCCAACCCGGAAGCCAGCCGCACCAATGTGTCGGAGGAAACACCGTGCCGTGCACCTGGCGACCTGGTTAGCGTGCACTGCGCCCAGCCCGCCACAGGAGTCGCTAGTGCACGATGAGATAAGGATATCCCTACCGGCCAACCCTCCTAACCCGGACGACGCTAGGCCAATTATGCGTCGCCCCACGGACCTCCCGAACAGCTAGCACTATGCTAACCATGTATTTGACCAATAAAATTTGATTTAATTTTTGATTTGAATAACAAAGTAAAAACTTTTTTTTTTAATTGTTGCGAATTTATTATAAACTAAAAACTTAAGTATTACATTTGCATAAGTATTCAGACCCTTTACTCAGTACTTTGTTGAAGCACCTTTGCTAGCGATTACAGCCTCGAGTCTTCTTGGGCATGCCGCTACATCCGTGACCAAGGCCCTTCTCCCCCGATTGCTCAGTTTGGCCAGGCGGTAAGCTCTAGGGGGAGTCTTGGTGATTTCAAACTTCTTCCATTTAAGAATGATAGAGGCCACTGTGTTCTTGGGGACCTTCAATGCTGCAGAAATGTTTTGGTACCTTTCCCTAGAACTGTGCTTCTACACAATCCTGTCTCGGAGCTCTACGGACAATTCCTTTGACCTCATGGCTTGGTTTTTGCTTTGACATGCACTGTCAAATGTGTGCCTTTCCAAATCATGTCTAATTAATAGAATTAATAGAATTTACCACAGTTGTAGAAACATCTGAAGGATGATCAATGATCAATGATCAAGATTTCGAGTCTCATTGCAAAGGGTCTGAATACTTATGTAAATAAGGTATTTGTTTTTTATTTTTAATAGATTTGCTAAAATAAAAAATAAAAACAGTTTTTGCTTTCTCATTACTGTATGTAGATTGCTGAGGATTTGTATTGATTTAATCCATTTTAGAATAAGGCTGTAATGTAACAAAATGTGGAAAAAGTCAAGGGGTCTGAATATTTTTCGAATAGCACCGTAGCTAGCTAATTTTAGACATATTAGTATCAGTCAAAACCACTCAAAACAAGACATGGTATCAAGAACCAAATAAAACTAGCTGGAATGAGCCACCTACGATTCCAAACATTGCAGCTTCTTGTCATTACATATCTGAGATGCCTACTTGTGTCTTAGAAAATGAATTGAAATGAGGCTATGTATGTTTGCAGTCATTCATGGACAGTGTTGATTGAGTCATACAAATAAGCATTGGATAGTAAAATACTTCAGGCATCAAATATCATGTTTTGACATTTCTGTACTGTGAACATGCTAGGCAAAGGTGGTAGGGTGACTCACAACTCATAAACACATCATATTTTGTCTATGTAGATGATGGCAAGGACCTTCAACCAGTAGGCCTCAACTACCTGAAGATTGATCATTAGATTTATCTTGAAGGTTGGGTGATTTGGAGAAAGGAATAATTATAACAAAACATTTTAAAAACACAGAGCAAACTCTGGTTTCTTTTCCACTGAGACCCCCACACCGGTTGGTCACTGGTGTTTTAGGTTAACGTGAGCTCTAGTGTAATTGTGTTTTTATCAGGAGTCTGACACGAAAGATTTGGTGGGAGCATAATCAACAGGGTCTGCATCAATCAAGACAATTGCTTTGTGAGAAGGTGCTAAAGTTCACAGTTAGCCATTGTTATGTAAATGAGAGCTGAGAAGTACCCAGGGGCTTGGCCCCAAGTCAGGGCAGGTCTGCCAGAGCCATGGCCCAGTGAGACACAGGTGCCAGTCTACGTAGATGGAAACAGAAAAGTCTGAGTCTTTTGGGTAAAACACCAGGGTAAATCCGCAATTGGAACTCTGAATATATGAGGAGTGGCCAGCCCTTATGGAGAGCAAGCAGAATTTTCTTCCAGACCTATTTTAAAGAGATAGTTCGCCCAAATTACAAATGTACATGCTTGCTTCCATACCATGAAAGCAGCCTATGGACAAGGATAGACTGCAATCTATGCTTTAGTTACCTCCTGCCATCAACCACTAATATGAGTATTTGCTGTGCAAAGCATTGGTGTAGTGTTAACATGCCACATAACTCCCCATCTAACTCCCCACTCCCCACCTAAGAACAGGGATCAATCCCTACGTCCAACCTTCCCACTGTCTCCCCAACTAATTTCCTTACTGTTTAAATAAAGTGTAAAAACATATATATTCAAAAACGTATCATATATATATATTTTTTTTTTAATTAGCATACTTTAAATGTAATCTTGTCCAGGGGTTGTGCCAGGGGGCAATAAAATTCACAATAGCAAATCTCACACCAAGCGGGCTTCAAAAATTGCCAGCAGCTGGGTTGAATAGTTGGATACTGTCCTCTTGTGGATGAAGATACAAGCTACAGCACATGTACATTCTTTTCTGTTATTTATTATTTGACCCTGCTGGTCATCTATGAACGTTTAAACATCTTGAAGAACAATCTGGCCTTAATGGCCATGTACTCTTATAATCTCTTTCAGCACAGCCAGAAGAGGACTGGCCTCTCTCTTGGTTTCTTCCTAGGCTCCTGCCTTTTTAAGGAGTTTTTCCTAGCCACAGTGCTTCTACATCTGCATTGCTTGCTGTTTGGGGTTTTATGCTGGGATTCACATCTGCAGATGTGAAAAGAGCTTTATAAATACATTTCATTGATTGTTATTTCCTCCCAGATCTATGGAAGCCCGTTCCTGCCACCAAAATAAAGAAATCTGATTAGGAGGTATGAGATAGTAAGTCGGTATTATGAGATAGTCAGCCTTTATTTGGTAAACAGCTGAGGAATGGGACAGGAGAAATGTAACCACTCTCAAATACATAGATGCAAGGACTGACTATCCATTATATCAAAATGATAGTTTAAACCAGGTTTTGAAGCTATACAGGGTTTGTTTACAATTACATTGTTTACAAACAATTAAATAAAAAAAGCTTATATTTTGGGTTCTGATGGGGTAAGACCGTTGATCATGAGGCATTTCTAAGTTACATTTTTTTAAAGAATCAATGGCTTCATATGAATCATTTAAAAGTACAAAAATGGATGTACAAATCCCAGATTGAAAAAATGAAAAGCTGAAATGTCTTGAGTCAATAAGTAGCTGGCAAGTCTGTTTTGTTTGGTTACCTCCACAACTACTGTAGCTATCTGGTAAACTTGCTAGCTACTTCAGTGGATGTTGAACACATATCTACCAGCAAATGAACACGTCTAGTAGCAAACGTGTAAAATTATAGCAGTGGGATAAGCGAGATAATCAACTCTATGTGTTCTCTGGAAATAATGCAACTCCGCGGAAGGGTGAGCGCCGCGCTGCTAGGTTAGCACCACGTCGTGCATTATTGTTCATAGAACGCATAGCCCCTTGTTGATTATCCCTTACATATACCAGTTGATATTGTGGTTAGTGTGGTCTAAATGAATCAGTCAGATCGCCAATAAGGCCAGAAGCTTACTTGTTGGAAGCACATTGGACATTGGTCAGGACTGTGAAGTTGTTTCTTACACTTCGAAGGCTTGCGAGGACCTGGAGCGAAAGAGAACACATTCGTCCATTTTGAATAGCACACAGGACAGGTTTCACCAGGCGGTCTGAATGTATGCACACATGACTGTAAGTCGCTTTGGATAAAAGCGTCTGCTAAATGGCATATATTATTATTATATTATTACAGTACAGAATTGAACACATTCGTCCATTTTGAATAGCACACAGGACAGTACCGAGTCACTGGGCTGCATTTCACCAGGTGGTCTGAATGTAGCAGTGCTACAGTACAGAATTGAGATGGAAGAATTGGGAGAAGAATTGGGATTAGAATATAATTACCTGAGCAAAAGGCGTTACTATCAAGTCATCACCATGTCTGTAAACACAAACAAAAACATGCAACACATCGTAAACATAATTAAGAAAGCATTTAGAACTGTACCGTGAACACATACCAGGGTGAATGGGCTCCATCAGTCTATTGGTTCAACACCAGGGGCAAGAATGTTACTTTAAACCACATCTAAGGAGGTAGTCATTATGAAAGTATGTGTCAAGTTAGTTACTGGGCCAAGTCCCAATTCCAGTTACACTCTGACGTGACTAAATATCCCCAGAATTCACTTAGGTAAAACAGGAAGTAATGTGCAAGTAAGTAATACTTGTTCAACTGGAATGTAATGTTGTTAGGTCAAACACTGAATGTTTCTTGTTAAAGGACATTCCACTTCTTTCTGCTCTGTTTCTGGAGTCTTTAAGATTGTTCTATCATCGGCTGAATCTGTCATTATATTTGGTCATTTCGGTTACAACTTAGCCTCTTTTGGAGCACTTTTTCCACTCATCACTATTAGTGGTAGTAGTTTCCATAGAAACGGGTGTCATGTGATGTACCTCTGTACCAGGGGACATGAATCAAACACAATGGAACACATATTCAGATCACTTCATGGTGTGTGTGTGTGTGTGTGTGTGTGTGTGTGTGTGTGTGTGTGTGTGTGTGTGTGTGTGTGTGTGTGTGTGTGTGTGTGTGTGTGTATGTGTATGTGTGTGTGTACATGTATGTGTGGTGCGTGCATGAAAACATACAGTTCAGATGCAATGGATGAGTTGCGGGACATGGACTTGGGCGAGAGGTCGTAGTCGCTGTCTGAGCGGTACAGGAAGGACTCTCTGCGTTGGTTGTGTCCGGGGAAATTGGTGTGTAGAACCAGGCCTGACCCGGGAGAGGCCGAGGGGTCCAACGGACTACAGCTGGCTGAAGGGCCATTCTCCACATCAAAGCTGCAACACAACACAGAGACAACAATGTTAGTAACACAATTACTACATGTTTTCTACTGGTCCTTTGTGGCTCAGTCGGTAGAATAGGGCGCTTGCAACACCAAGGGTTGAGGGTTCGATCCTGCAAGTTGCTTTGGATAAAAGTGTCTCCTAAATGGGATTTGTAATACTTTCCACCTTACAGGCCAGGTACAGAACAGAAGCCTGAGCGCCTGCCTGTCCTTGTATGTGCAACTCACTGACACCACAAATGAATATGTTCCTTTGGGAAATAAAAGTTGATCTAAAAGTTTCAAGGTCTTGACAAAAGTCTAGACTACAATACG
Organism: Oncorhynchus keta; assembly: GCF_023373465.1. NCBI lineage: Eukaryota > Metazoa > Chordata > Actinopteri > Salmoniformes > Salmonidae > Oncorhynchus > Oncorhynchus keta. The sequence continues at coordinate 4,584,344 of NC_068446.1, forward strand.
TAGATGACCTAACATACCCATGACAAAGAGCACGAGCATTGATGACAATCAGGATTCTATTACACTGACACTCTTTTTATTTTTTTTTATGCCAATCATTGGTTTCATCAGTCTTGGACAGGATAGTGACACATCGTGAAACTACAGGCCTAACTGACACAAAACTGGAGAAAAGAAAGAAATTATGACATAGACGTTGCTATTCCAATCAGGGTAGGAGGTCAGTGGTGTAAAGTACCTACGTAAAAATACTTTAAAGTACTACTTAAGTCGTTTTTTGGGTTATCTTTACTTTACTATTTATATTTTTGACAACTTTTACTTTTACTTCACTACATTCCTAAAGAAAATATTGTACTTTTTACTCCATACATTTTCCCTGACACCCAAAAGTACTCGTTACATTTTGAATGCGTAACAGGATAGGAAAATGGTTCAATTCACATACTTATCAAGAGAACATCCTTGGTCATCCCTACTTCCTCTTATCTGGCAGATTCACTAACCACACATGCTTAATTTGTAAATTATGTCTGAGTGTTGGAGTGTGCCCTTGACTATCTGTAAAATAAAAAATTAAAAAATACAATTCTGCCGTTTGGACTGCCTAATAGAAGTAATTTGAAATTATTTATACTTTTACAATTTCATCTACTTTTGATACAAGTATATTTAAAACAGAATACTTTTAGACTTTTACAGAAGTCAAATTAACTTGGTGACTTTCACTTGTACTAGTAATTTTATATTAATGTATCTGTACTTTTACTCAAGTATGACAATTGAGTACTTTTTCCGCCACTGATAGGGGTTTGAGGAAAAGAGAGAGGGATCTTGACAAACATTCCCGGGAGAGATATCTTCTGAAAAGTCTCAAGGTTTTCCCAGGCAGCAAGTGGGAGACGACGGGGAAGAGTGGTGACCTCTGTTACTCCTCGCTGCAGGAGGCTCAGCAGAGAGGAGGGCAGAGGTCTTCTGAAACTCTCACAAACACACGCACACATATGAAAGACCGCCAATCAGAGTTCAGAGAAGATAAATAATTAAATAAAAACACCACCTGATTCAGGAAACCAGCCTGGGGCCACTGATGCATGTGATCTGGATAGGGCCTGATGAGAGGAGGACACAGTAATATGTGTGTGTGTGTGTGTGTGTGTGTGTGTGTGTGTGTGTGTGTGTGTGTGTGTGTGTGTGTGTGTGTGTGTGTGTGTGTGTGTGTGTGTGTGTGTGTGTGTGTGTGTGTGTGTGTGTGTGTGTGTGTGTGTGTGTGTGTGTGTGTGTGTGTGTGTGTGTGTGTGTGTGTGTGTGTGTGTGTGTGTGTGTGTGTGTGTGTGTGTGTGTGTGTGTGTGTGTGTGTGGTGTGTGTGTGTGTGTGTGTGTGTGTGTGTGTGTGTGTGTGTGTGTGTGTGTGTGTGTGTGTGTGTGTGTGTGTGTGTGTGTGTGTGTGTGTGTGTGTGTGTGTGTGTGTGTGTGTGTGTGTGTGTGTGTGTGTGTGTGTGTGTGTGTGTGTGTGTGTGTGTGTGTGTGTGTGTGTGTGTGTGTGTGTGTGTGTGTGTGTGTGTGTGTGTGTGTGTGTGTGTGTGTGTGTGTGTGTGTGTGTGTGTGTGTGTGTGTGTGTGTGTGTGTGTGTGTGTGTGTGTGTGTGTGTGTGTGTGTGTGTGTGTGTGTGTGTGTGTGTGTGTGTGTGTGTGTGTGTGTGTGTGTGTGTGTGTGTGTGTGTGTGTGTGTGTGTGTGTGTGTGTGTGTGTGTGTGTGTGTGTGTGTGTGTGTGTGTGTGTGTGTGTGTGTGTGTGTGTGTGTGTGTGTGTGTGTGTGTGTGTGTGTGTGTGTGTGTGTGTGTGTCAGAAGGCCTGTCCTCTATGGCAGGGTAATGTTTAGGACATTGCCAGCAGTAAAATTGGAGCTCAATTTCAAAAAAGACAAGCGCTTTAACTTTGAAATTGTACTGTATGACCGAAATTGACACGAGTGGGTAACACTTCCTCTCCGCGGACCCGGTACAGGGACCAAAACAACCACTCAGAGATTAACAGAAGATCAAAACACACACCTCAGGGCTGACCTCTGATGAAAACAACAGGACACACACAGTAGGCTGTACTGGGCCCAGTGTTTGCGGTATTAGTGATAAGTAATCTTATGAAATAATTACATAAGGTTACTGAGGCTAAGGCTTTGGCACTATACTGTAGGGCATGTGAAACACATGGCTTTCACTCCCACTACCCCCTTATTAAGTAAACAGTAAGCAAAATGTCAACTCTGTTTGGACAGTATGGGGCAATGTGATCACCTACACTCTAGCTGAGGAAAGCTTAACTCCGTTCTCTTATATCGAGGCAGAGTTAAGTATTGATAACTGGTCGCACGATTAGCTGAAAACATTGAGTCGATACATGTAAAAACGCCAATTCTAAAAATGCTTACCCCTACCTATGTTTGTCCCATAGAATTGCGGCTCTTCCACAGGTTGCTGAAATTCATACTTTTAATAGAAAATGGTCTTGAATTCAAACAAACAATAGCCCAGGCCAATGAAGCGACACACAGATTGTATAATATTAGGATGCAATATACAGTTGAATTCGGAAGTTTACATACTCTTAGGTTGGAGTCATTAAAACTCATTTTCAACCACTCCACAAATTTCTTGTTAACAAACTATAGTTTTGGCAAGTCGGTTAGGACATCTACTTTGTGCATGACACAAGTCCTTTGTCCAACAATTGTTCATAGACAGATTATTTCACTGATAATTCACAGTATCACAATTCCAGTGGGTCAGAAGTCTACATACACTAAGTTGACTGTGCCTTTAAACAGCTTGGAAAATTAGAGAAAATGATGTCATGGCTTTAGAACCTTCTGATAGACCAATTTACATAATTTGAGTGAGTCAAATTGAGGTGTACCTGTGGATGTATTTCAAGGCCTACCTTCAAACTCAGAGCCTCTTTGCTTGACGTCATGGGAAAATAAAAAGAAATCAGCCAAGACCTGAGAAAAAAAATCCAAACGCCTGAAGGAACCACGTTCATCTATACAAACAATAGTATAAACACCATGGGACCAAGCAGCCGTCATACCGCTCAGGAAGGAGACGTGTTCTGTCTCCTAGAGATTAAGGTCCTTTGGTGCGAAAAGTGCAAATCAATCCCAGAACAACAGCAAAGGACCTTGTGAGGATGATGGGGGAAACAGGTACAAAAGTATCTATATCCACAGTAAAACGAGTCCTATATCAACATAACCGAAAGGCCGCTCAGCAAGGAAGAAGCCACTGCTTCGAACCCACCATAAAAAAGCCAGACTACGGTTTGCAACTGCACATGGGGACAAAGATCGTACTTTTTTGAGAAATGTCCTCTGGTCTGATGAAACAAAAATAGAACTGTTTGGCCATAATGACCATCGTTATTTTTGGAGGAAAATGAGGGAGGCTTGCAAGCTGAAGAACACCATCCCAACCGTGAAGCACAGAGGTGGCAGCATCATGTTGTGGGGGTGCTTTGCTGCAGGAGGGACTGGTGCACTTCACAAAATAGATGGCATCATGAGGAGGGAAAATTATGTGGATATATTGAAGCAACATCTCAAGACATCAGTCAGTTAAAGCTTGGTTGCAAATGGGTCTTCCAAATGGACAATGACCCCAAGCATACTTCCAAAGTTGTGTCAAAACTGCTTAAGGACAACAAAGTCAATGTATTGGAGTGGCCATCACAAAGCCCTGACCTTAATCCTATAGAACATTTGTGGGCAGAACTGAAAAAGCGTGTGCGAGCAAGGAGGCCTACAAACCTGACTCAGTTACACCAGCTCTGTCAGGAGGAATGGGCCAAAATTCACCCAACGTATTGTAGGAAGCCTGTGGAAGGCTACACGAAACCTTTGACCCAATTTAAACTATCTAAAGGCAATGCTACCAAATACTAATTGAGTGTATGTAAACCTCTGACCCACTGGGAATGTGATGAAATAAATAAAAGTTGAAATAAATCATTCTCTCAACCATTATTCTGACATTTCACATTCTTAAAATAAAGTGGTGATTCTAACTGACCTAAGACAGGGAATTTTTACTTGGATTAAATGTCAGGAATTGCGAACAACTGAGTTTAAATGTATTTAGCTAAGGTGTATGTAAACTTCCGACTTCAACTGTATATATGCAATATATTATATACAGATCTCTGACACAAGTAAAAAGTCGCTAGTTGTATTCGATAAAAGATTGATCTCAATTTGTGTCAGAGTATCCACTCATTTCGGTCATTTGCGAGGTGTTAAAAACAATTCAGTGAATGCCTTATGTCATGTAAATGACAGAATTATATAAATATATAATCATTTTGGACTCTGCTAACAAATGTTCCCCATGTGTAAATCCTGAAAAGGACTCCATTCAACTGTAGCCACAAGGCTTGCCAATGTCCTGTGACATGTAAACTACATGTAAACTACTACTAGGCCACTTCACTAAGCATTTCCTTCCTATCCACAGCATCACTGGAATTTGCACATTGTATAGGACCTTCCTTACTCACAATTACATAGTTACAGAGCCTTCGGGAAGTATTCAGAACCTTGACTTTTTTCCACATTTTGTTACTTTTCAGCCATATTCAAAAATTCATTACAATCTACACAAAATACCCCCTAAATACCCCAAAGTGAAAACAGGTTTTTGAATTCTTTTGCAAATGTATTACATGTAAAAAACTGAAATACCTTATTTACATAAGTATTCAGAACCTTTGCTATGAGACTCGAAATTGAGCTCAGGTGCATCCTGTTTCCATTGATCATCCTTGAGATGTTTCTACAACTCCACCGGTGGTAAATTCAATAGATTGGACATGATTTGGAAAGGCACATGCCTGTCTATATAAGGTCCCACCGTTGACAGTACATGTCAGAGCAAAAACCAAGCCTGGTTGAGTCACAGATCTGGGGAAGGGTACCAAAACATTTCTGGAGCATTGAAGGTCCCCAAGAACACAGTGGCCTCCATCATTCTTAAATGGAAGAAGTTTGGAACCACAAAACTCTTTCTAGAGCTGGCCTCCCGACCAAACTGAGCAATCGGGGGAGAAGGGCCTTGGTCAGGGAGGTGACCAAGAACCTGATGGTTACTCTGACAGAGCTCTCTGTGGAGATGGGAGAATCTTCCAGAAGGACAACCATCTCTGCAGCACCCCACCAATCAGGCCTTTATGCTAGAGTGGCCAGACGGAAGCCACTACTCACTAAAATGCACATGACAGCCTAATTGGAGTTTTGCACCTAAAGGACTCTCAGACCATGAGAAACAAGATTCTCTGGTCTGATGAAACCAAGATTGAACTATTTGGCCTGAATGCCAAGCGTCATGTCTGGAGGAAAACTGGCACCATCCCTACGGTGAAGCATGTTGGTGGCAGCATCATGCAGTGGGGATGTTTTTCAGCGGCAGGGACTGGGAGACTAGTCAGGATCGATGGAAAGATGAAGGACCTCAGACTGGGGCGAAGGTTCACCTTCCAACAGGACAATGACCCTAAGCACACATCCAAGACAACGCAGGAGTGGCTTCTGGACAAGTCTCTGAATGTCTTTGAGTGGCCCAGCCAGAGCCCAGACTTGAACCCGATCTAACATCTCTGGAGAGACCTGAAAATAGTTGTGCAGCAACGATCCCCATTCAACCTGACTTGAGGCTATAGGTGCCAAAGGTGCTTCAACAAAGTACTGAGTAAAAGGTCTGAATACTTATGTATATGTGATATTTCATTTTTTATTTCATTTTTATAAATGAGCAAAAATTGATTTGTCATTATGGGGAATTGTGTGTAGATTGATGAGGGGAAAAAACAATGTAATACATTTTAAAAGAAGGCTGTAACCTAACAAAATGTGTAAAAAGTCAAGGGGTCTGAATACTTTACGAAGGCACTGTACATCTCTTTTCCTAATCAAAGTGAGAACATATAGAATTAAGCCTGCCCTATTACCCCAAAATATCAGTCCAAGATGGACATCAGACTGACTGAGCCATAAGGCTGCCTGAACAACAAAGTGTGGAGAGTCTTTCACAGAAGAGAGAGAGAGAGAGCGAGCGAGAGAGCGAGAGAGCGAGCGAGAGAGAGAGCGAGAGAATGTTTTGTACCATTTCCTCCATCCATCATTCCCACGATTCCTGTTTTCTGACTAGAGAGATAGAAGAAGGAACTATTTATCAAACACGTTGGCTGATATACACAAGCAGAAGCAAAATCCCTTACTGCAGGGATTAAATTATGAGTTTTGAGGAATGAAGGGGTCAGGATTACACCACAACCAGGAAGCCTGGCTATGATTGGTCGAGTCCGATGTGTGAGCCTCTGCTTGACGTGGATGTGACAGAAACATGAAACATCCATGGTTAAATCAGCTCTGGGAGCCTGAGTAGGGAACAACAGTTCAATTGCCACTGGAATGTATACATTAATGCAAAACGGTGGATGCTAACCTGACAGTGAAAGGGGGAGTTGACAGTTTTAGCTTAATATGTGACCTGACCAGGAAAAACTCTGGATCAGAATTATAGCTCAACCTATGCTCTCATTTCAGAGAAGTGAGGATGAGGAGAAACGGTGTACAGTAGAAACCATCATTTCCAGTAAGTATTAAGTACTCTATTGTCTCTGTTCTGCAAAAACAACCAGGAAGTGATCCCAATGACCTCTGTGTGACTTATACGGTACATCCTTCCCCCATGATGCAGCTGAATCGTCCCGCCTTAACAACAGTCTTGATGGGGGGGATATACCAGGGAAATGGGGAGCGATATAGAGGGAGCAAGTGTGAGAATAGAGGAGAGTCAGGAAGTGAGTGAAGAGTCAAGAAGTAGGAGGGAGATCATTCGGGGACATGAATTGACTGAAAGACAGTAACAAGAGAGACTAAGAAAATGACATCGAGAGAGTGCCAGGAGAGAGCAAACAAGACTCTTTCCCTAGCACTGAGCAAAGACAGTGGGCGATGTTAAGTTAAGTCTGTTTAGCTCATGAAACATGGGGATTGGGGAAGGACTGAAGGGCTATGGACATCCCCTTACAGATAAACCACATGATTTCACATGTGTTTCACATGTGTAAATGTGTTTTAAGAACACTTCACGTTTTCACATGTGTAGTTTCATATTATCACATGTTGCTTTACATGTCACATGTTATCGCATTAACTTCACATAACATCACGTAATCACATAAAACGTGTTTTGATCAAGCTGGACATCTTAGTTACTTCCTGGTCTCATTCGTGCTGGCATCAATTTTTTAAAATTAAAGTATTAATAGGAGACCGAATGCGATCAGACCATCATCTAATTGGCCTCCATATAACTCTTACAGAATTTACTTAGAAATTGAATCAAAACCTATTGGATGACAATTTGTTCTTAACTAAGACAAAATAATACATAATTTACTTTTTTTCTGCACAACATAGGTACAGCGGATCCCCTTCTTGTATGGGACACTTTTAAATGTACTTTTAAAAGCCATCCAATACTATACTCATTAAAACAAAAGTGGTTGTGGTCAAAAGAGATTAGACTAACAATGGAAATAGAGGAAGTAACAGAGCAGGTAGATGGTAATGACAACTGTCCTATAAAGGTACAAAATAGGTTAGAGGAGAAACAAAAAGAATGGGAGCTACTTATTCAAGAAGATCAATAAAGCGAATTGGAACGATTTTTTAAATTTAAATGCACTACATTGAATCTTCAACGTAGAAATGCTACCAAAAATAATTGACGGAAACTCGTTACAAATGATCGGAGTCATCCATGATTCACCAAATTCTATGTTGAAAGAGGAAGCAAAATATTTTAAGCACATGTTTTCTTTTCAATCTCATCCATTTCTACTGAATGATGTCAACTGTAAGGACTTCTTTCCTAATAATAATAATAATAATAATAATGTCAAATTAACACATTTACAGAAAGACCTGTGTGAAGGCCAACTTACAGAGGAGGAACTTTTTGAAGCAATAAAAAAATAAAATATTTAATTCTGGAAAACCACCAGGGCTTGACTGTCACGACTTCCACCGAAGGCGGCTCCCCTTCCTGTTCGGGCGGCGCTCGGCGTTCGTCGTCGCCGGTCTACTAGCTGCCACCGATCCTTTTTCCTTTTCATTTGGTTTTGTCTGTCTTGTCGTTCACCTCTGTCCCATTTTGGTTAATTAGTTGGGTATTTTAATCTCGCCGTACCCTCTTGGTTTTGTGCGGGATTGTTTCGTTTACTGTCATTTGTTTGGGTTGCGGTTTTGTGTGTTCTGTTGAACAGGTTGTTGTGGTCCTGTTCCTTGTAAAATAAATGACCTTTCTTTACATTCACTCTCTCCTGCGCCTGACTCCACACCCACCTCTCATTGGGGAGAACCTGAGATTGACGGTATACCAGTAGAGGTATATCAGACCTTTCTTTACATTCACTCTCTCCTGCGCCTGACTCCACACCCACCTCTTATTGGGGAGAACCTGAGATTGACGATATACCAGTAGAGGTATATCAGACCTTTCTTTACATTCACTCTCTCCTGCGCCTGACTCCACACCCACCTCTCATTGGGGAGAACCTGAGATTGACGGTATACCAGTAGAGGTATATCAGACCTTTCTTTACATTCACTCTCTCCTGCGCCTGACTCCACACCCACCTCTTATTGGGGAGAACCTGAGATTGACGATATACCAGTAGAGGTATATCAGACCTTTTTTTTTAACGTACTCAAAGACCCATTATTAGCATGTTTTAATTACTCTTATACAAATGGTAGACTTTCAGGTACGCAACAAGAAGGTATGATTTCATTACTACTGTAACAGGACTCAGGTGGTAAGTATAACGATCCAGTCCAATTTTTAAAAAACTGGAGGCCTCTTAAATGTTCAATGTTGTGATGCGAAAATCCTGGCGAAATGCGTAGTACACAGACTAAAAAAGGTTTTACCAGATATTGTTCATCATGATCAGACAGGTTTTTTACGTGGACGATATATTGGAGATAATATACGACAACTACTTTGAAACAATTCAACATTAGGAAACATCAAAGATACCAGATCTGATCTTCATAGCAGATTTTGAAAAGGCGTTTGATAAAGTACGACTATAATTTAAATATAAATGCCTGGATTACTTTAATTTAGGTGATTCTCTTATACAACGGGTTAAAGTTGCGTACAGCAAACTCAGGTGTAAATAATGGTTACTTCTCTAAGTATTGAGCTTTTTCTATTTATCATGGGCATTGAAATGCTAGCTATAAAAATGAAATCCAACATGAACATCAAGGTTTAAGAAATCCCGGGGATAAAAACAAAAGTTTCAATCTTAAATCCGCAATCTGGACCCCTGCAGAGTCTCATTGAAGATCTTGAATCACTTTTCTAGCCTCTTTTCTAGCCTCTTTTCTAGCCTCTTTGGATTTTGACAAGTGTACCATATTACATATTGGGTTGTTAAAGTGTCTGCGCTTACCAATAAAATGGGCGGATGGTGAAGTAGGCATACTTGGTATTCCTATCTCCCAAAATATTAATGAACTTACTACAAATTTCAATAGAAAGTTTGCAAAAATAGACAAGATTCTGCAACCATGGAGATGTAAATACTTGTCTATGTAAAAATCAGTTTGATTAACTCGTTGGTCCTATCACAGTTGACTTACTTACTAATGGCGCTGCCTACTCCAGATGACTCGTTTTTTAAATCGTATGAGCAAAAGATATTTCATTTTATTTGGTATGTTAAACCACACAAAGTTAAACGTGCCTATTTATATAACGAATATGAGTTTGGGGGGATAAAATGATCACAAATTAAAGCTTTAAACCTCTCACTAAAAGCTTCACTCACACAGAAGTTATACTTAAACCCAAAATGGTTCTCCAGTAGATTATTAATTAAGGCTCATCCTTTGTCCTTCATACAGATTACAACTTCTCATTTCCGACTAATTGAAAATGTAATTTTGTTTAAAGTGTCGCCCTTTAACAAACCATACAAAGCTGGTTACAATTTCAGTTTTATCCTCGAGAGAAGATAGAACAAATGTTATTGTTGAACTCAAATATACTGACGAATAACAAAAATATTCTTTACGGAATAAAAAAGGTATCATATTTATTAATGATATTATGAATAGAAACAATGGAGTTATGTCACATATGCAGCTATTGAAAATATATGGGAATGTCAGTTCAATCCAAACGTATAAACAACCGACTGCAAACGTCGCCACAAAAACGAGGAAGCAAGTGGAAGAGGGAGAAGGTAGTCTGCCATATATTAAAGTGGAAGAGGGAGAAGGTAGTCTGCCATATATTAAAGTGGAAGAGGGAGGTAGTCTGCCAGTGTAGTCTGCCATATATTAAAGTGGAAGAGGGAGAAGGTAGTCTGCCATATATTAAAGTGGAAGAGGGAGAAGGTAGTCTGCCAAGTGGAAGAGGGAGAAGGTAGTCTGCCATATATTAAAGTGGAAGAGGGAGAAGGTAGTCTGCCATATATTAAAGTGGAAGAGGGAGAAGGTAGTCTGCCATATATTAAAGTGGAAGAGGGAGAAGGTAGTCTGCCATATATTAAAGTGGAAGAGGGAGAAGGTAGTCTGCCATATATTAAAGTGGAAGAGGGAGAAGGTAGTCTGCCATATATTAAAGTGGAAGAGGGAGAAGGTAGTCTGCCATATATTAAAGTGGAAGAGGGAGAAGGTAGTCTGCCATATATTAAAGTGGAAGAGGGAGTGGAAGGTAGTCTGCCATATATTAAAGTGGAAGAGGGAGAAGGTAGTCTGCCATATATTAAAGTGGAAGAGGGAGAAGGTAGTCTGCCATATATTAAAGTGGAAGAGGGAGAAGGTAGTCTGCCATATATTAAAGTGGAAGAGGGAGAAGGTAGTCTGCCATATATTAAAGTGGAAGAGGGAGAAGGTAGTCTGCCATATATTAAAGTGGAAGAGGGAGAAGGTAGTCTGCCATATATTAAAGTGGAAGAGGGAGAAGGTAGTCTGCCATATATTAAAGTGGAAGAGGGAGAAGGTAGTCTGCCATATATTAAAGTGGAAGAGGGAGAAGGTAGTCTGCCATATATTAAAGTGGAAGAGGGAGAAGGTAGTCTGCCATATATTAAAGTGGAAGAGGGAGAAGGTAGTCTGCCATATATTAAAGTGGAAGAGGGAGAAGGTAGTCTGCCATATATTAAAGTGGAAGAGGGAGAAGGTAGTCTGCCATATATTAAAGTGGAAGAGGGAGAAGGTAGTCTGCCATATATTAAAGTGGAAGGTAGGTGAAGAAGGTAGTCTGCCATATATTAAAGTGGAAGAGGGAGAAGGTAGTCTGCCATATATTAAAGTGGAAGAGGGAGAAGGTAGTCTGCCATATATTAAAGTGGAAGAGGGAGAAGGTAGTCTGCCATATATTAAAGTGGAAGAGGGAGAAGGTAGTCTGCCATATATTAAAGTGGAAGAGGGAGAAGGTAGTCTGTGGAAGAGGGAGAAGGTAGTCTGCATATATTAAAGTGGAAGAGGGAGAAGGTAGTCTGCCATATATTAAAGTGGAAGAGGGAGAAGGTAGTCTGCCATATATTAAAGTGGAAGAGGGAGAAGGTAGTCTGCCATATATTAAAGTGGAAGAGGGAGAAGGTAGTCTGCCATATATTAAAGTGGAAGAGGGAGAAGGTAGTCTGCCATATATTAAAGTGGAAGAGGGAGAAGGTAGTCTGTCATATATTAAAGTGGAAGAGGGAGAAGGTAGTCTGCCATATATTAAAGTGGAAGAGGGAGAAGGTAGTCTGCCATATATTAAAGTGGAAGAGGGAGAAGGTAGTCTGCCATATAAAGTGGAAAGTGGAAGAAAGGGAAGAAAGGTAGTCTGCCATATATTAAAGTGGAAGAGGGAGAAGGTAGTCTGCCATATATTAAAGTGGAAGAGGGAGAAGGTAGTCTGCCATATATTAAAGTGGAAGAGGGAGAAGGTAGTCTGCCATATATTAAAGTGTGGAAGAGGGAGAAGGTAGTCTGCCATATATTAAAGTGGAAGAGGGAGAAGGTAGTCTGCCATATATTAAAGTGGAAGAGGGAGAAGGTAGTCTGCCATATATTAAAGTGGAAGAGGGAGAAGGTAGTCTGCCATATATTAAAGTGGAAGAGGGAGAAGGTAGTCTGCCATATATTAAAGTGGAAGAGGGAGAAGGTAGTCTGCCATATATTAAAGGGAGAAGGTAGTCTGCCATATATTAAAGTGGAAGAGGGAGAAGGTAGTCTGCCATATATTAAAGTGGAAGAGGGAGAAGGTAGTCTGCCATATATTAAAGTGGAAGAGGGAGAAGGTAGTCTGCCATATATTAAAGTAGTCTGCCATATATTAAAGAAGAGGGAGAAGGTAGTCTGCCATATATTAAAGTGGAAGAGGGAGAAGGTAGTCTGCCATATATTAAAGTGGAAGAGGGAGAAGGTAGTCTGCCATATATTAAAGTGGAAGAGGGAGAAGGTAATATATTAAAGTAAGTCTGCCATATATTAAAGTGGAAGAGGGAGAAGGTAGTCTGCCATATATTAAAGTGGAAGAGGGAGAAGGTAGTCTGCCATATATTAAAGTGGAAGAGGGAGAAGGTAGTCTGCCATATATTAAAGTGGAAGAGGGAGAAGGTAGTCTGCCATATATTAAAGTGGAAGAGGGAGAAGGTAGTCTGCCATATATTAAAGTGGAAAAGGAGAAGAGGGAGAAGGTAGTCTGCCATATATTAAAGTGGAAGAGGAGAAGGTAGTCTGCCATATATTAAAGTGGAAGAGGGAGAAGGTAGTCTGCCATATATTAAAGTGGAAGAGGGAGAAGGTAGTCTGCCATATATTAAAGTGGAAGAGGGAGAAGGTAGTCTGCCATATATTAAAGTGGAAGAGGGAGAAGGTAGTCTGCCATATATTAAAGTGGAAGAGGGAGAAGGTAGTCTGCCATATATTAAAGTGGAAGAGGGAGAAGGTAGTCATATATTAAAGTGGAAGAGGGAGAAGGTAGTCTGCCATATATTAAAGTGGAAGAGGGAGAAGGTAGTCTGCCATATATTAAAGTGGAAGAGGGAGAAGGTAGTCTGCCATATATTAAAGTGGAAGAGGGAGAAGGTAGTCTGCCATATATTAAAGTGGAAGAGGGAGAAGGTAGTCTGCCATATATTAAAGTGGAAGAGGGAGAAGGTAGTCTGCCATATATTAAAGTGGAAGAGGGAGAAGTGGAAGAGGGAGAAGGTAGTCTGCCATATATTAAAGTGGAAGAGGGAGAAGGTAGTCTGCCATATATTAAAGTGGAAGAGGGAGAAGGTAGTCTGCCATATATTAAAGTGGAAGAGGGAGAAGGTAGTCTGCCATATATTAAAGTGGAAGAGGGAGAAGAGAAAGAGGGAGTAGTCTGCCATATATTAAAGTGGAAGAGGGAGAAGGTAGTCTGCCATATATTAAAGTGGAAGAGGGAGAAGGTAGTCTGCCATATATTAAAGTGGAAGAGGGAGAAGGTAGTCTGCCATATATTAAAGTGGAAGAGGGAGAAGGTAGTCTGCCAATATTAAAGTGGAAGAGGGAGAAGGTAGTCTGTCATATATTAAAGTGGAAGAGGGAGAAGGTAGTCTGCCATATATTAAAGTGGAAGAGGGAGAAGGTAGTCTGCCATATATTAAAGTGGAAGAGGGAGAAGGTAGTCTGCCATATATTAAAGTGGAAGAGGGAGAAGGTAGTCTGCCATATATTAAAGTGGAAGAGGGAGAAGGTAGTCTGCCATATATTAAAGTGGAAGAGTGGAAGAAAGGGAAGAAGGTAGTCTGCCATATATTAAAGTGGAAGAGGGAGAAGGTAGTCTGCCATATATTAAAGTGGAAGAGGGAGAAGGTAGTCTGCCATATATTAAAGTGGAAGAGGGAGAAGGTAGTCTGCCATATATTAAAGTGGAAGAGGGAGAAGGTAGTCTGCCATATATTAAAGTGGAAGAGGGAGAAGGTAGTCTGCCATATATTAAAGTGGAAGAGGGAGAAGGTAGTCTGCCATATATTAAAGTGGAAGAGGGAGAAGGTAGTCTGCCATATATTAAAGTGGAAGAGGGAGAAGGTAGTCTGCCATATATTAAAGTGGAAGAGGGAGAAGGTAGTCTGCCATATATTAAAGTGGGGAAAGAGGGTGGAAGAGGGAGAAGGTAGTCTGCCATATATTAAAGTGGAAGAGGGAGAAGGTAGTCTGCCATATATTAAAGTGGAAGAAGAGGGTGGAAGAGAAAGGTAGTCTGCCATATATTAAAGTGGAAGAGGGAGAAGGTAGTCTGCCATATATTAAAGTGGAAGAGGGAGAAGGTAGAAGAGGGAGAAGGTCTGCCATATATTAAAGTGGAAGAGGGAGAAGGTAGAAGAGGGAGAAGGTAGTCTGCCATATATTAAAGTGGAAGAGGGAGAAGGTAGTCTGCCATATATTAAAGTGGAAGAGGGAGAAGGTAGTCTGCCATATATTAAAGTGGAAGAGGGAGAAGGTAGTCTGCCATATATTAAAGTGGAAGAGGGAGAAGGTAGTCTGCCATATATAAAGTTAAAGTGGAAGAGGGAGAAGGTAGTCTGCCATATATTAAAGTGGAAGAGGGAGAAGGTAGTCTGCCATATATTAAAGTGGAAGAGGGAGAAGGTAGTCTGCCATATATTAAAGTGGAAGAGGGAGAAGGTAGTCTGCCATATATTAAAGTGGAAGAGGGAGAAGGTAGTCTGCCATATATTAAAGTGGAAGAGGGAGAAGGTAGTCTGCCATATATTAAAGTGGAAGAGGGAGAAGGTAGTCTGCCATATATTAAAGTGGAAGAGGGAGAAGGTAGTCTGCCATATATTAAAGTGGAAGAGGGAGAAGGTAGTCTGCCATATATTAAAGTGGAAGAGGGAGAAGGTAGTCTGCCATATATTAAAGTGGAAGAGGGAGAAGGTAGTCTGCCATATATTAAAGTGGAAGAGGGAGAAGGTAGTCTGCCATATATTAAAGTGGAAGAGGGAGAAGGTAGTCTGCCATATATTAAAGTGGAAGAGGGAGGGTAGTCTGCCATATATTAAAGTGGAAGAGGTAGTAGTCTGCCATATATTAAAGTGGAAGAGGGAGAGTCTGCCATATATTAAAGTGGAAGAGGGAGAAGGTAGTCTGCCATATATTAAAGTGGAAGAGGGAGAAGGTAGTCTGCCATATATTAAAGTGGAAGAGGGAGAAGAGGTAGTCTGCCATATATTAAAGTGGAAGAGGGAGAAGGTAGTCTGCCATATATTAAAGTGGAAGAGGGAGAAGGTAGTCTGCCATATATTAAAGTGGAAGAGGGAGAAGGTAGTCTGCCATATATTAAAGTGGAAGAGGGAGAAGGTAGTCTGCCATATATTAAAGTGGAAGAGGGAGAAGGTAGTCTGCCATATATTAAAGTGGAAGAGGGAGAAGGTAGTCTGCCATATATTAAAGTGGAAGAGGGAGAAGGTAGTCTGCCATATATTAAAGTGGAAGAGGGAGAAGGTAGTCTGCCATATATTAAAGTGGAAGAGGGAGAAGGTAGTCTGCCATATATTAAAGTGGAAGAGGGAGAAGGTAGTCTGCCATATATTAAAGTGGAAGAGGGAGAAGGTAGTCTGCCATATATTAAAGTGGAAGAGGGAGAAGGTAGTCTGCCATATATTAAAGTGGAAGAGGGAGAAGGTAGTCTGCCATATATTAAAGTGGAAGAGGGAGAAGGTAGTCTGCCATATATTAAAGTGGAAGAGGGAGAAGGTAGTCTGCCATATATTAAAGTGGAAGAGGGAGAAGGTAGTCTGCCATATATTAAAGTGGAAGAGGGAGAAGGTAGTCTGCCATATATTAAAGTGGAAGAGGGAGAAGGTAGTCTGCCATATATTAAAGTGGAAGAGGGAGAAGGTAGTCTGCCATATATTAAAGTGGAAGAGGGAGAAGGTAGTCTGCCATATATTAAAGTGGAAGAGGGAGAAGGTAGTCTGCCATATATTAAAGTGGAAGAGGGTAGTGGAAGAGGGAGAATAGTCTGCCATATATTAAAGTGGAAGAGGGAGAAGGTAGTCTGCCATATATTAAAGTGGAAGAGGGAGAAGGTAGTCTGCCATATATTAAAGTGGAAGAGGGAGAAGGTAGTCTGCCATATATTAAAGTGGAAGAGGGGAGAAGGTAGTCTGCCATATATTAAAGTGGAAGAGGAGAAGGTAGGTAGTCTGTCTGCCATATATTAAAGTGGAAGAGGGAGAAGGTAGTCTGCCATATATTAAAGTGGAAGAGAAGGTAGTCTGCCATATATTAAAGTGGAAGAGGGAGAAGGTAGTCTGCCATATATTAAAGTGGAAGAGGGAGAAGGTAGTCTGCCATATATTAAAGTGGAAGAGGGAGAAGGTAGTCTGCCATATATTAAAGTGGAAGAGGGAGAAGGTAGTCTGCCATATATTAAAGTGGAAGAGGGAGAAGGTAGTCTGCCATATATTAAAGTGGAAGGTAGTCTGAAGTGGAAGAGGGAGAAGGTAGTCTGCCATATATTAAAGTGGAAGAGGGAGAAGGTAGTCTGCCATATATTAAAGTGGAAGAGGGAGAAGGTAGTCTGCCATATATTAAAGTGGAAGAGGGAGAAGGTAGTCTGCCATATATTAAAGTGGAAGAGGGAGAAGGTAGTCTGCCATATATTAAAGTGGAAGAGGGAGAAGGTAGTCTGCCATATATTAAAGTGGAAGAGGGAGAAGGTAGTCTGCCATATATTAAAGTGGAAGAGGGAGAAGGTAGTCTGCCATATATTAAAGTGGAAGAGGGAGAAGGTAGTCTGCCATATATTAAAGTGGAAGAGGAGAAGGTAGTCTGCCATATATTAAAGTGGAAGAGGAGAAGGTAGTCTGCCATATATTAAAGTGGAAGAGGGAGAAGGTAGTCTGCCATATATTAAAGTGGAAGAGGAGAAGGTAGTCTGCCATATATTAAAGTGGAAGAGGGAGAAGGTAGTCTGCCATATATTAAAGTGGAAGAGGGAGAAGGTAGTCTGCCATATATTAAAGTGGAAGAGGGAGAAGGTAGTCTGCCATATATTAAAGTGGAAGAGGGAGAAGGTAGTCTGCCATATATTAAAGTGGAAGAGGGAGAAGGTAGTCTGCCATATATTAAAGTGGAAGAGGGAGAAGGTAGTCTGCCATATATTAAAGTGGAAGAGGGAGAAGGTAGTCTGCCATATATTAAAGTGGAAGAGGGAGAAGGTAGTCTGCCATATATTAAAGTGGAAGAGGGAGAAGGTAGTCTGCCATATATTAAAGTGGAAGAAGGGTCTGCCATATATTAAAGTGGAAGAGGGAGAAGGTAGTCTGCCATATATTAAAGTGGAAGAGTCTGCCATATATTAAAGTGGAAGAGGTAGTCTGCCATAAAAGGAGGGAGAAGGTAGTCTGCCATATATTAAAGTGGAAGAGGGAGAAGGTAGTCTGCCATATATTAAAGTGGAAGAGGAGAAGGTAGTCTGCCATATATTAAAGTGGAAGAGGGAGAAGGTAGTCTGCCATATATTAAAGTGGAAGAGGGAGAAGGTAGTCTGCCATATATTAAAGTGGAAGAGGGAGAAGGTAGTCTGCCATATATTAAAGTGGAAGAGGGAGAAGGTAGTCTGCCATATATTAAAGTGGAAGAGGGAGAAGGTAGTCTGCCATATATTAAAGTGGAAGAGGGAGAGGTAGTCTGCCATATATTAAAGTGGAAGAGGGAGAAGGTAGTCTGCCATATATTAAAGTGGAAGAGGGAGAAGGTAGTCTGCCATATATTAAAGTGGAAGAGGGAGAAGGTAGTCTGCCATATATTAAAGTGGAAGAGGGAGAAGGTAGTCTGCCATATATTAAAGTGGAAGAGGGAGAAGGTAGTCTGCCATATATTAAAGTGGAAGAGGGAGAAGGTAGTCTGCCATATATTAAAGTGGAAGAGGGAGAAGGTAGTCTGCCATATATTAAAGTGGAAGAGGGAGAAGGTAGTCTGCCATATATTAAAGTGGAAGAGGGAGAAGGTAGTCTGCCATATATTAAAGTGGAAGAGGGAGAAGGTAGTCTGCCATATATTAAAGTGGAAGAGGGAGAAGGTAGTCTGCCATATATTAAAGTGGAAGAGGGAGAAGGTAGTCTGCCATATATTAAAGTGGAAGAGGGAGAAGGTAGTCTGCCATATATTAAAGTGGAAGAGGGAGAAGGTAGTCTGCCATATATTAAAGTGGAAGAGGGAGAAGGTAGTCTGCCATATATTAAAGTGGAAGAGGGAGAAGGTAGTCTGCCATATATTAAAGTGGAAGAGGGAGTGGAAGGTAGTCTGCCATATATTAAAGTGGAAGAGGGAGAAGGTAGTCTGCCATATATTAAAGTGGAAGAGGGAGAAGGTAGTCTGCCAATATTAAAGTGGAAGAGGGAGAAGGTAGTCTGCCATATATTAAAGTGGAAGAGGGAGAAGGTAGTCTGCCATATATTAAAGTGGAAGAGGGAGAAGGTAGTCTGCCATATATTAAAGTGGAAGAGGAGAAGGTAGTCTGAATATTAAAGTGGAAGGGAGAAGGTAGTCTGCCATATATTAAAGTGGATAAGAGGGAGAAGGTAGTCTGCCATATATTAAAGTGGAAGAGGGAGAAGGTAGTCTGCCATATATTAAAGTGGAAGAGGGAGAAGGTAGTCTGCCATATATTAAAGTGGAAGAGGGAGAAGGTAGTCTGCCATATATTAAAGTGGAAGAGGGAGAAGGTAGTCTGCCATATATTAAAGTGGAAGAGGGAGAAGGTAGTCTGCCATATATTAAAGTGGAAGAGGGAGAAGGTAGTCTGCCTGCCATATATTAAAGTGGAAGAGGGAGAAGGTAGTCTGCCATATATTAAAGTGGAAAAGGGAGAAGGTAGTCTGCCATATATTAAAGTGGAAGAGGGAGAAGGTAGTCTGCCATATATTAAAGTGGAAGAGGGAGAAGGTAGTCTGCCATATATTAAAGTGGAAGAGGGAGAAGGTAGTCTGCCATATATTAAAGTGGAAGAGGGAGAAGGTAGTCTGCCATATATTAAAGTGGAAGAGGGAGAAGGTAGTCTGCCATATATTAAAGTGGAAGAGGGAGAAGGTAGTCTGCCATATATTAAAGTGGAAGAGGGAGAAGGTAGTCTGCCATATATTAAAGTGGAAGAGGGAGAAGGTCTGCCATATATTAAAGTGGAAGAGGGAGAAGGTAGTCTGCCATATATTAAAGTGGAAGAGGGAGAAAGTAGTCTGCCATATATTAAAGTGGAAGAGGAGAAGGTAGTCTGCCATATATTAAAGTGGAAGAGGGAGAAGGTAGTCTGCCATATATTAAAGTGGAAGAGGGAGAAGGTAGTCTGCCATATATTAAAGTGGAAGAGGGAGAAGGTAGTCTGCCATATATTAAAGTGGAAGAGGGAGAAGGTAGTCTGCCATATATTAAAGTGGAAGAGGGAGAAGGTAGTCTGCCATATATTAAAGTGGAAGAGGGAGAAGGTAGTCTGCCATATATTAAAGTGGAAGAGGGAGAAGGTAGTCTGCCATATATTAAAGTGGAAGAGGGAGAAGGTAGTCTGCCATATATTAAAGTGGAAGAGGGAGAAGGTAGTCTGCCATATATTAAAGTGGAAGAGGGAGAAGGTAGTCTGCCATATATTAAAGTGGAAGAGGGAGAAGGTAGTCTGCCATATATTAAAGTGGAAGAGGGAGAAGGTAGTCTGCCATATATTAAAGTGGAAGAGGGAGAAGGTAGTCTGCCATATATTAAAGTGGAAGAGGGAGAAGGTAGTCTGCCATATATTAAAGTGGAAGAGGGAGAAAGTAGTCTGCCATATATTAAAGTGGAAGAGGGAGAAAGTAGTCTGCCATATATTAAAGTGGAAGAGGGAGAAGGTAGTCTGCCATATATTAAAGTGGAAGAGGGAGAAGGTAGTCTGCCATATATTAAAGTGGAAGAGGGAGAAGGTAGTCTGCCATATATTAAAGTGGAAGAGGGAGAAGGTAGTCTGCCATATATTAAAGTGGAAGAGGGAGAAGGTAGTCTGCCATATATTAAAGTGGAAGAGGGAGAAGGTAGTCTGCCATATATTAAAGTGGAAGAGGGAGAAGGTAGTCTGCCATATATTAAAGTGGAAGAGGGAGAAGGTAGTCTGCCATATATTAAAGTGGAAGAGGGAGAAGGTAGTCTGCCATATATTAAAGTGGAAGAGGGAGAAGGTAGTCTGCCATATATTAAAGTGGAAGAGGGAGAAGGTAGTCTGCCATATATTAAAGTGGAAGAGGGAGAAGGTAGTCTGCCATATATTAAAGTGGAAGAGGGAGAAGGTAGTCTGCCATATATTAAAGTGGAAGAGGGAGAAAGTAGTCTGCCATATATTAAAGTGGAAGAGGGAGAAGGTAGTCTGCCATATATTAAAGTGGAAGAGGGAGAAGGTAGTCTGCCATATATTAAAGTGGAAGAGGGAGAAGGTAGTCTGCCATATATTAAAGTGGAAGAGGGAGAGAGGGAGTGGAAGAGGGAGAAGGTAGTCTGCCATATATTAAAGTGGAAGAGGGAGAAGGTAGTCTGCCATATATTAAAGTGGAAGAGGGAGAAGGTAGTCTGCCATATATTAAAGTGGAAGAGGGAGAAGTAGTCTGCCATATATTAAAGTGGAAGAGGGAGAAGGTAGTCTGCCATATATTAAAGTGGAAGAGGGAGAAGGTAGTCTGCCATATATTAAAGTGGAAGAGGGAGAAGGTAGTCTGCCATATATTAAAGTGGAAGAGGGAGAAGGTAGTCTGCCATATATTAAAGTGGAAGAGGGAGAAGGTCTGCCATATATTAAAGTGGAAGAGGGAAAGTAGTCTGCCATATATTAAAGTGGAAGAGGGAGAAGGTAGTCTGCCATATATTAAAGTGGAAGAGGGAGAAGGTAGTCTGCCATATATTAAAGTGGAAGAGGGAGAATGTAGTCTGCCATATATTAAAGTGGAAGAGGGAGAAGGTAGTCTGCCATATATTAAAGTGGAAGAGGGAGAAGGTAGTCTGCCATATATTAAAGTGGAAGAGGGAGAAGGTAGTCTGCCATATATTAAAGTGGAAGAGGGAGAAGGTAGTCTGCCATATAAGAATGTAGTCTGCCATATATTAAAGTGGAAGAGGGAGAAGGTAGTCTGCCATATATTAAAGTGGAAGAGGGAGAAAGTAGTCTGCCATATATTAAAGTGGAAGAGGGAGAAGGTAGTCTGCCATATATTAAAGTGGAAGAGGGAGAAGGTAGTCTGCCATATATTAAAGTGGAAGAGGGTGAAGGTAGTCTGCCATATATTAAAGTGGAAGAGGGAGAAGGTAGTCTGCCATATATTAAAGATACAAATTGGCTGAAAATATTTGGCATAAATAGGAAAATACACCTCGTTAATTTGAGGTCAAAAATGAAACTGTTAAATAAATGGGAAGACATTTTCGATGTGCCGATTCCAGAGCACATGGTTTATGAACTGACAATAAAAACAACACTTGATTCAACACAGAATCATCATCTGTAAGGGTCATCGTGATATGCAGAGAAATCCCACCAACACACACATTATTTTAAATCAAAAATGTTCTCAGTAAAGCAGTGGACAGTAATGTAGACAGTAAATGTGGAACAAACTCCCTCACGACGCCAGGACAGCGGAGTCAATCACCACCTTCCGGAGACACCTGAAACCCCACCTCTTCAAGGAATACCTAGGATAGGGTAAGTAAGGGTAAGTAATCCTTCTCACCCCCCTTCTCCCCCAAAAAAATATTTAGATGCAAGTGGCTGTTCCACTGGATGCCATAAGGTGTATGCACCAATTTGTAAGTCGCTCTGGATAAGAGCGTCTGCTAAATGACTTAAATGTAAATGTAAATGTAAATGCGCACATGCAGTAATTAGTACACATTCTCAGCCAGGTACAGTAAGATGGGAGTCAGAAAACACAGAGGGAATCATTGAGAAGGCCTATTTACTGAGACTTCCTGTTGTGGAATTACTACTAGAGCTGCATGGATAAACAGGACGCGTCTGTCTCCATGGTACCACAGTCTACACGGCCAGACTGAGACGGCAGTTTTATAACACAGAGAGGAAAACAGCCACAGAGGTGTCAGACACGACAAAACGCACACAGCATGCACACACACACAGCATGCACACACACACAGCAGACATACACACACAGCATGCACACACACACAGCAGACATACACACACAGCAGACATACACACACAGCATGCACACACACACAGCAGACATACACAGTTCAACATGTTGAGTGTTCTGACAAGCCAGAGACAACATATAAGCACCGATCACTTCTGGTGTAGTGACTGCATTTCATCACTCAACTCTTTTTGGTGGTAAACTTTGCCAAATCCTTCAGGCTACTTCCTGGGACTGGA